>NW_027010322.1:761617-784117 GCF_036934945.1 Oncorhynchus masou masou
TCTCTCTCTCTCTCCACCTCTGTCTCTCTCTCCACCTCTGTCTCTCTCTCTCTCTCTCTCTCTCTCTCTCTCCAGAATCTCTCTCCACCTCCATCTGGTACTCTCTCTGTCTCTCTCTCTCTCTCTTTTACCTCTGTCTCTCTCTCTAAGCAACTCTCCACCTCTGTCTCTCTCTCTCTCTCACCTCTGTCTCTCTCTCCTCTCCACCTCTGTCTCTCTCTCTCTCCACCTCTGTCTCTCTCTCTCTCTCTCTCTCTCTCTCTCTCTCCACCTCCGTCTCTCTCTCTCTCTCTCTCTCTCTCTCCACCTCTGTCTCTCTCTCTCTCTCTCTCTCTCTCTCACCTAAATATGCCAATCCGTCTCTTTTCTCCCTCTCTCTCTCTCTCTCTCTCTCTCATGAGGCCAAACCGACAGACATAAAAGTGAGTTATGAGCTTCCTCCCTCCAGCTCACCATCCCCTGAGTGCACCTCAACACGTACACACACACACAGACTATCTCCTGAGTACACTTCAACTTACAGCGAATTGTTACAAAAATAAATATGCCCTTGGAAAAGAAAGACAGAGTGGAGAGAGGAGAGAAAGAATAGGAGGGTTGATGAAAACAACGCTCCCCTGGGAGTTACTTTAGACAGACAGCCGATACCGGTCTATATCTGAATGGTGCAGAACTGTTTTTAGTCTGTTGAGAGGGGAGGTTGGCAAAATGGCAAGGTCACAGGGTTTCTCAGCGCTGAAGTCAGGGATCTCCGACTACTTCCTGCTTACAACATCCTGATCTTGTTAAATGCCAAGGCCTTTTCATTGGTTAATTAGACGGTGGTCTTGCCTTGGCCAAGAATACATCTTTTTTGTTGTTGAAGTTCATTTCCTGATCAAGCCGAAATGGCTGAAGGATGTTATTTTCTTATTGTAGAATCCCAAATGGAATCCTATGCCCTATTAAGAGAAGGGCCCATAGGGTTTTAGGTAAAAAAAAAAGTAGTGCACTACATAAGGAATCCTCTGTTAGGTCATCACCCTCCGTCCAGAATGGTGGATTCCTGCCACAATGGTACTGCTCTGGTACTGTTTATTATACTCTGTATAAAAGAATGGGACGAACATTTAGCAGAGAATCGTAGCCTCGAGGGTTTTACCTGTGGTTCATTTGCAGCCAGTTACCCATGTTGCTCTAAGCAACACTAAAACGGAAGCATTATTCAAAAAAATCTCCAGTATTCAGAAAGTCAATATGAAACATTGTACTGTTTTTTCTTCTTTCCTTTATTAATCACAGTTTCAGTCAACTTTTATAGTGTCGTCGTCCCCCCCCCCCCCCTTTAGACAGACACTTTAGACAGACAGGTCATGTCTTGTCCTGGAGACAGAACCCTTTAAACAGACAGGTGGTCGTTGGTCATGTCTTGTCCTGGAGACAGAACCCTTTAGACAGACAGGTGGTCGTTGGTCATGTCTTGTCCTGGAGACAGAACCCTTTAGACAGACAGGTCATGTCTTGTCCTGGAGACAGAACCCTTTAGACAGACAGGTTGGTCATGTCTTGTCCTGGAGACAGAACCCTTTAGACAGACAGGTGGTCGTTGGTCATGTCTTGTCTTGGAGACAGAACCCTTTAGACAGACAGGTGGTCGTTGGTCATGTCTTGTCCTGGAGACAGAACCCTTTAGACAGACAGGTGGCCGTTGGTCATGTCTTGTCCTGGAGACAGAACGGAGCGATTTCCCCTTTAGACAGACAGGTGGTCGTTGGTCATGTCTTGTCCTGGAGACAGAACGGAGCGATTTCCTCTTTAGATAGACAGGTTAGAGTTTTTCCCATCTTGTTGTAGAGGCAGCTCTGCAGAATGGTAACTAACAGTCATAAAATCTGATGTAAAACCTAACCCATAACCACACTGCTAACCTTAATTCTTAACCATAAATTAACACCAAAAAATAGTACATTTTTTTACATTTTTTTTTTTAAATACAGCCATTTTCAGCTATTTAAGGGGCAAATCTCATAACAATAAAACAGAAACCTGCCTTAGATAAGGCAGATTCAGAATCAACATTGGCTTGTGGCAGAGCCTGGGGACCAGAGTTACGAGGGTCTAAGGGGAGAGAGGCACAGTGAGGCAGATTAAACACTTAAAACATAGGCATTATTACATCAGTCAACAACAAAAATGCTTAGAAATCAGGAACCTAAAGTATAAGGTCAGTAACAAAGTTTATCTTAACTTCAAAGGCTATCAGCCCCAACCTGCCTGCTGTTGTCTCCAGTCTATCAGCCCCAACCTGCCTGTTGTTGTCTCCAGTCTATCAGCCATCCTGCCTGTTGTTGTCTCCAGTATATCAGCCCCAACCTGCCTGCTGTTGTCTCCAGTCTATCAGCCCCAACCTGCCTGTTGTTGTCTCCAGTCTTTCAGCCCCAACCTGCCTGCTGTTGTCTACAGTCTATCAGCCCCATCCTGCCTGCTGTTGTCTCCAGTCTATCAGCCCCATCCTGCCTGCTGTTGTCTCCAGTCTATCAGCCCCAACCTGCCTGCTGTTGTCTACAGTCTATCAGCCCCAACCTGCCTGCTGCTGTCTCCAATCTATCAGCCCCATCCTGCCTGCTGCTGTCTCCAATCTATCAGCCCCAACCTGCCTGCTGCTGTCTCCAATCTATCAGACCCATCCTGCCTGCTGCTGTCTCCAATCTATCAGCCCCAACCTGCCTGCTGCTGTCTCCAATCTATCAGCCCCATCCTGCCTGCTGCTGTCTCCAATCTATCAGCCCAAACCTGCCTGCTGCTGTCTCCAATCTATCAGCCCCATCCTGCCTGCTGCTGTCTCCAATCTATCAGCCCCAACCTGCCTGCTGCTGTCTCCAATCTATCAGCCCCAACCTGCCTGCTGCTGTCTCCAATCTATCAGCCCCAACCTGCCTGTTGTTGTCTCCAGTCTATCAGCCCCAACCTGCCTGCTGTTGTCTCCAGTCTATCAGCCCCAACCTGCCTGTTGTTGTCTCCAGTCTATCAGCCCCAACCTGCCTGCTGCTGTCTCCAGTCTATCAGCCCCAACCTGCCTGCTGTTGTCTCCAGTCTATCAGCCCCAACCTGCCTGCTGCTGTCTCCAGTCTATCAGCCCCAACCTGCCTGCTGTTTTCTCCAGTCTATCAGCCCCAACCTGCCTGTTGTTGTCTCCAATCTATCAGCCCCATCCTGCCTGCTGTTGTCTCCAGTCTATCAGCCCCAACCTGCCTGCTGTTGTCTCCAGTCTATCATCCCCAACCTGGCTGCTGTTGTCTCCAGTCTATCAGCCCCAACCAGCCTGTTGTTGTCTCCAGTCTATCAGCCCCATCCTGCCTGTTGTTGTCTCCAGTCTATCAGCCCCAACCTGCCTGCTGTTGTCTCCAGTCTATCATCCCCAACCTGCCTGCTGTTGTCTCCAGTCTATCATCCCCAACCTGCCTGTTGTTGTCTCCAGTCTATCAGCACCAACCTGCCTGTTGTTGTCTCCAGTCTATCAGCCCCAACCTGCCTGTTGTCTCCAATCTATCAGCCCCATCCTGCCTGCTGTTGTCTCCAGTCTATCAGCCCCAACCTGCCTGCTGTTGTCTCCAGTCTATCAGCCCCAACCTGCCTGTTGTTGTCTCCAGTCTATCAGCCCCAACCTGCCTGCTGTTGTCTCCAGTCTATCAGCCCCAACCTGCCTGCTGTTGTCTCCAGTCTATCAGCCCCAACCTGCCTGTTGTTGTCTACAGTCTATCAGCCCCAACCTGCCTGTTGTTGTCTCCAGTCTATCAGCCCCAACCTGCCTGTTGTTGTCTCCAGTCTATCAGCCCCAACCTGCCTGTTGTTGTCTCCAGTCTATCAGCCCCAACCTGCCTGTTGTTGTCTACAGTCTATCAGCCCCATCCTGCCTGCTGTTGTCTCCAGTCTATCAGCCCCAACCTGCCTGTTGTTGTCTCCAGTCTATCAGCCCCAACCTGCCTGTTGTTGTCTCCAGTCTATCAGCCCCAACCTGCCTGTTGTTGTCTCCAGTCTTTCAGCCACAACCTGCCTGTTGTTGTCTACAGTCTATCAGCCCCATCCTGCCTGTTGTTGTCTCCAGTCTATCAGCCCCATCCTGCCTGTTGTTGTCTCCAGTCTATCTGCCCCAACCTGCCTGTTGTCTCCAGTCTATCAGCCCCAACCTGCCTGTTGTCTACAGTCTATCAGCCCCAACCTGCCTGCTGTTGTCTACAGTCTATCAGCCCCAACCTGCCTGTTGTCTCCAGTCTATCTGCCCCAACCTGCCTGTTGTCTCCAGTCTATCAGCCCCATCCTGCCTGTTGTTGTCTACAGTCTATCAGCCCCAACCTGCCTGTTGTTGTCTCCAGTCTATCAGCCCCATCCTGCCTGTTGTTGTCTCCAGTCTATCAGCCCCATCCTGCCTGTTGTTGTCTACAGTCTATCAGCCCCAACCTGCCTGTTGTTGTCTCCAGTCTATCAGCCCCATCCTGCCTGTTGTTGTCTCCAGTCTATCTGCCCCAACCTGCCTGTTGTCTCCAGTCTATCAGCCCCAACCTGCCTGTTGTCTACAGTCTATCAGCCCCAACCTGCCTGCTGTTGTCTACAGTCTATCAGCCCCAACCTGCCTGTTGTCTCCAGTCTATCTGCCCCAACCTGCCTGTTGTCTCCAGTCTATCAGCCCCATCCTGCCTGTTGTTGTCTACAGTCTATCAGCCCCAACCTGCCTGTTGTTGTCTACAGTCTATCAGCCCCATCCTGCCTGCTGTTGTCTCCAGTCTATCAGCCCCATCCTGCCTGCTGTTGTCTCCAGTCTATCAGCCCCAACCTGCCTGCTGTTGTCTACAGTCTATCAGCCCCAACCTGCCTGCTGCTGTCTCCAATCTATCAGCCCCATCCTGCCTGCTGCTGTCTCCAATCTATCAGCCCCAACCTGCCTGCTGCTGTCTCCAATCTATCAGCCCCATCCTGCCTGCTGCTGTCTCCAATCTATCAGCCCCAACCTGCCTGCTGCTGTCTCCAATCTATCAGCCCCATCCTGCCTGCTGCTGTCTCCAATCTATCAGCCCAAACCTGCCTGCTGCTGTCTCCAATCTATCAGCCCCATCCTGCCTGCTGCTGTCTCCAATCTATCAGCCCCAACCTGCCTGCTGCTGTCTCCAATCTATCAGCCCCAACCTGCCTGCTGCTGTCTCCAATCTATCAGCCCCAACCTGCCTGTTGTTGTCTCCAGTCTATCAGCCCCAACCTGCCTGCTGTTGTCTCCAGTCTATCAGCCCCAACCTGCCTGTTGTTGTCTCCAGTCTATCAGCCCCAACCTGCCTGCTGCTGTCTCCAGTCTATCAGCCCCAACCTGCCTGCTGTTGTCTCCAGTCTATCAGCCCCAACCTGCCTGCTGCTGTCTCCAGTCTATCAGCCCCAACCTGCCTGCTGTTTTCTCCAGTCTATCAGCCCCAACCTGCCTGCTGTTGTCTCCAGTCTATCATCCCCAACCTGCCTGTTGTTGTCTCCAGTCTATCAGCACCAACCTGCCTGTTGTTGTCTCCAGTCTATCAGCCCCAACCTGCCTGTTGTTGTCTCCAGTCTATCAGCCCCAACCTGCCTGCTGTTGTCTCCAGTCTATCAGCCCCAACCTGCCTGCTGTTGTCTCCAGTCTATCATCCCCAACCTGCCTGTTGTTGTCTCCAGTCTATCAGCCCCAACCTGCCTGTTGTCTCCAATCTATCAGCCCCATCCTGCCTGCTGTTGTCTCCAGTCTATCAGCCCCAACCTGCCTGCTGTTGTCTCCAGTCTATCAGCCCCAACCTGCCTGTTGTTGTCTCCAGTCTATCAGCCCCAACCTGCCTGCTGTTGTCTCCAGTCTATCAGCCCCAACCTGCCTGCTGTTGTCTCCAGTCTATCAGCCCCAACCTGCCTGTTGTTGTCTACAGTCTATCAGCCCCAACCTGCCTGTTGTTGTCTCCAGTCTATCAGCCCCAACCTGCCTGTTGTTGTCTCCAGTCTATCAGCCCCAACCTGCCTGTTGTTGTCTCCAGTCTATCAGCCCCAACCTGCCTGTTGTTGTCTACAGTCTATCAGCCCCATCCTGCCTGCTGTTGTCTCCAGTCTATCAGCCCCAACCTGCCTGTTGTTGTCTCCAGTCTATCAGCCCCAACCTGCCTGTTGTTGTCTCCAGTCTATCAGCCCCAACCTGCCTGTTGTTGTCTCCAGTCTTTCAGCCCCAACCTGCCTGTTGTTGTCTACAGTCTATCAGCCCCATCCTGCCTGTTGTTGTCTCCAGTCTATCAGCCCCATCCTGCCTGTTGTTGTCTCCAGTCTATCTGCCCCAACCTGCCTGTTGTCTCCAGTCTATCAGCCCCAACCTGCCTGTTGTCTACAGTCTATCAGCCCCAACCTGCCTGCTGTTGTCTACAGTCTATCAGCCCCAACCTGCCTGTTGTCTCCAGTCTATCTGCCCCAACCTGCCTGTTGTCTCCAGTCTATCAGCCCCATCCTGCCTGTTGTTGTCTACAGTCTATCAGCCCCAACCTGCCTGTTGTTGTCTCCAGTCTATCAGCCCCATCCTGCCTGTTGTTGTCTCCAGTCTATCAGCCCCATCCTGCCTGTTGTTGTCTACAGTCTATCAGCCCCAACCTGCCTGTTGTTGTCTCCAGTCTATCAGCCCCATCCTGCCTGTTGTTGTCTCCAGTCTATCTGCCCCAACCTGCCTGTTGTCTCCAGTCTATCAGCCCCAACCTGCCTGTTGTCTACAGTCTATCAGCCCCAACCTGCCTGCTGTTGTCTACAGTCTATCAGCCCCAACCTGCCTGTTGTCTCCAGTCTATCTGCCCCAACCTGCCTGTTGTCTCCAGTCTATCAGCCCCATCCTGCCTGTTGTTGTCTACAGTCTATCAGCCCCAACCTGCCTGTTGTTGTCTCCAGTCTATCAGCCCCATCCTGCCTGTTGTTGTCTCCAGTCTATCAGCCCCAACCTGCCTGTTGTTGTCTCCAGTCTATCAGCCCCAACCTGCCTGTTGTCTCCAGTCTATCAGCCCCAACCTGCCTGTTGTTGTCTCCAGTCTATCAGCCCCAACCTGCCTGTTGTCTCCAGTCTATCAGCCCCAACCTGCCTGTTGTTGTCTACAGTCTATCAGCCCCAACCTGCCTGTTGTTGTCTCCAGTCTATCAGCCCCATCCTGCCTGTTGTTGTCTCCAGTCTATCAGCCCCAACCTGCCTGTTGTTGTCTACAGTCTATCAGCCCCAACCTGCCTGTTGTTGTCTCCAGTCTATCAGCCCCAACCTGCCTGTTGTTGTCTCCAGTCTATCAGCCCCAACCTGCCTGTTGTTGTCTCCAGTCTATCAGCCCCAACCTGCCTGTTGTTGTCTACAGTCTATCAGCCCCATCCTGCCTGCTGTTGTCTCCAGTCTATCAGCCCCAACCTGCCTGTTGTTGTCTCCAGTCTATCAGCCCCAACCTGCCTGTTGTTGTCTCCAGTCTATCAGCCCCAACCTGCCTGTTGTTGTCTCCAGTCTTTCAGCCCCAACCTGCCTGTTGTTGTCTACAGTCTATCAGCCCCATCCTGCCTGTTGTTGTCTCCAGTCTATCAGCCCCATCCTGCCTGTTGTTGTCTCCAGTCTATCTGCCCCAACCTGCCTGTTGTCTCCAGTCTATCAGCCCCAACCTGCCTGTTGTCTACAGTCTATCAGCCCCAACCTGCCTGCTGTTGTCTACAGTCTATCAGCCCCAACCTGCCTGTTGTCTCCAGTCTATCTGCCCCAACCTGCCTGTTGTCTCCAGTCTATCAGCCCCATCCTGCCTGTTGTTGTCTACAGTCTATCAGCCCCAACCTGCCTGTTGTTGTCTCCAGTCTATCAGCCCCATCCTGCCTGTTGTTGTCTCCAGTCTATCAGCCCCATCCTGCCTGTTGTTGTCTACAGTCTATCAGCCCCAACCTGCCTGTTGTTGTCTCCAGTCTATCAGCCCCATCCTGCCTGTTGTTGTCTCCAGTCTATCTGCCCCAACCTGCCTGTTGTCTCCAGTCTATCAGCCCCAACCTGCCTGTTGTCTACAGTCTATCAGCCCCAACCTGCCTGCTGTTGTCTACAGTCTATCAGCCCCAACCTGCCTGTTGTCTCCAGTCTATCTGCCCCAACCTGCCTGTTGTCTCCAGTCTATCAGCCCCATCCTGCCTGTTGTTGTCTACAGTCTATCAGCCCCAACCTGCCTGTTGTTGTCTCCAGTCTATCAGCCCCATCCTGCCTGTTGTTGTCTCCAGTCTATCAGCCCCAACCTGCCTGTTGTTGTCTCCAGTCTATCAGCCCCAACCTGCCTGTTGTCTCCAGTCTATCAGCCCCAACCTGCCTGTTGTTGTCTCCAGTCTATCAGCCCCAACCTGCCTGTTGTCTCCAGTCTATCAGCCCCAACCTGCCTGTTGTTGTCTACAGTCTATCAGCCCCAACCTGCCTGTTGTTGTCTCCAGTCTATCAGCCCCATCCTGCCTGTTGTTGTCTCCAGTCTATCAGCCCCAACCTGCCTGTTGTTGTCTCCAGTCTATCAGCCCCAACCTGCCTGCTGTTGTCTCTAGTCTATCAGCCCCAACCTGCCTGTTGTTGTCTCCAGTCTATCAGCCCCAACCTGCCTGTTGTCTCCAGTCTATCAGCCCCAACCTGCCTGTTGTTGTCTACAGTCTATCAGCCCCAACCTGCCTGTTGTTGTCTCCAGTCTATCAGCCCCAACCTGCCTGTTGTTGTCTACAGTCTATCAGCCCCAACCTGCCTGTTGTTGTCTCCAGTCTATCAGCCCCAACCTGCCTGCTGTTGTCTACAGTCTATCAGCCCCAACCTGCCTGTTGTTGTCTCCAGTCTATCAGCCCCATCCTGCCTGTTGTTGTCTCCAGTCTATCAGCCCCAACCTGCCTGTTGTTGTCTCCAGTCTATCAGCCCCAACCTGCCTGCTGTTGTCTCTAGTCTATCAGCCTGACTATTTTCTTGAGCAGGCAGCCGACGCTGTGAACAGAGGCTGCAGAACAATATATATATGTAGAGGTACTGTACACTATCTAGTTGTATGAGTACTACTGTTGTAGAGGTACTGTACACTATCTAGTTATATGACTACTGCTGTTATAGAGGTACTGTACTGTATCTAGTTATATGACTACTACTGTTGTAGAGGTATAACACTGTACTGTATCTAGTTATATGACTACTACTGTTGTAGAGGTACAACACTGTACACTATCTAGTTATAGGACTACTGCTGTTGTAGAGGTACAACACTGTACACTATCTAGTTATATGACTACTGCTGTTGTAGAGGTGCTGTACAGTATCTAGTTATATGACTACTGCTGTTGTAGAGGTACAACACTGTACAGTATCTAGTTATATGACTACTACTGTTCATGTTTATACTGTCATGTCCACTCTACCACTGTCATCACCATGGTCAACATTCATATCCACACCTGGTGGAGATGACATGCGCGCACACACACACACACACACACACACACACAGTTATATGACACACTGTTGTAGACACACACTAGTTATATGACACACTGTTGTAGACACAACACACACATCAGTTACACACACAACACTGTACAGTATCTAGTTATACACACACACACTACCTCTAAGATCCTTGGAGATGAGTCCTTTAGTATATGTCTCCCCAGCCCATCTTAGTTAGACCACAACCTCCCTGTCCACTTTGTTACCACCAGTCACAGGAGCTGAGACTCCACAAGGCTTCTCAGAGTGTGATTGTAGAGGACAGACGGGAGGGAATGAAGACATAGGAGTCAACACTGTACACTATCTAGTTATAGAGGTAGGGTGTATCTAGGGAGGGAGGGAGGGAGGGAGGGAGGGAGGAGGGAGGTAGAGGTAGGGAGGAATAGGGAGGAATAGGGAGGGAGAGACTTTAGACAAGGACCCATATCTAGGTTAGTAGTGGAGTAGGGTACTACTTTAGACCAGGGCCCATAGGGTTAGTAGTGTAGTAGTGTACTACATTAGACCAGGGCCCATAGGGTTAGTAGTGTAGTAGTGTCCTACTTTAGACGAGGGCCCATAGGGTTAGTAGTGTAGTAGTGTACTACTTTAGACCAGGGCCCTTAGGGTTAGTAGGATACTACTTTAGACCAGGACCCATAGGGTTAGTAGGGTACTACTTTAGACCAGGGCCCTTAGGGTTAGTAGTGTAGTAGTATACCACTTTAGACCAGGGCCCATAGGGTTAGTAGTGTAGTAGTGTACTACTTTAGACCAGGGCCCATAGGGTTAGTAGTTAACTACTTTAGACCAGGGCCCATAGGGTTAGTAGTGTAACACTTTAGACCAGGGCCCATAGGGTTAGTAGTGCACTACTTTAGAACAGGGCCCATAGGGTTAGTAGTGTAGTAGTGTACTACTTTAGACCATGGCCCATAGGGTTAGTAGTGCACTACTTTAGAACAGGGCCCATAGGGTTAGTAGTGTAGTAGTGTACTACTTTAGACCAGGGCCAATAGGGTTAGTAGGGTCCTACTTTAGACCAGGGCCCATAGGGTTAGTAGGGTACTACTTTAGACCAGGGCCCATAGGGTTAGTAGGGTACTACTTTAGACCAGGGCCCATAGGGTTAGTAGGGTACTACTTTAGACCAGGGCCCATAGGGTTAGTAGGGTACTACTTTAGAACAGGGCCCATAGGGTTTGTAGTGTAGTGGTGTAACACTTTAGACCAGGGCCCATAGGGTTAGTAGTGCACTACTTTAGAACAGGGCCCATAGGGTTAGTAGTGTAGTAGTGTACTACTTTAGACCAGGGCCCATAGGGTTAGTAGGGTACTACTTTAGACCAGGGCCCATAGGGTTAGTAATGTACTACTTTAGACCAGGGCCCATAGGGTTAGTAGGGTACTACTTTAGACCAGGGCCCATAGGGTTAGTAGGGTACTACTTTAGACCAGGGCCCATAGGGTAGGTAGGGTACTACTTTAGACCAGGGCCCATAGGGTTAGTAGTGTACTACTTTAGACCAGGGCCCATAGGGTTAGTAGGGTACTACTTTAGACCAGGGCCCATAGGGTTAGGTAGGGTACTACTTTAGACCAGGGCCCATAGGGTTAGTTGGGTACTACTTTAGACCAGGGCCCATAGGGTTAGTAGTGTAGTAGTGTACTACTTTAGACCAGGGCCAAAGGGTTAGTAGGGTACTACTTTAGACCAGGGCCCATAGGGTTAGTAGGGTACTACTTTAGACCAGGGCCCATAGGGTTAGTAGTGCACTACTTTAGACCAGGGTTCATAGGGTTAGTAGGATACTACTTTAGACCAGAGCCCATAGGGTTAGTAGTGTACTACTTTAGACCAGGACCCATAGGGTTAGTAGTGTAGTAGTGTACTACTTTAGACCAGGGCCCATAGGGTTAGTAGTGTAGTAGTGTACTACTTTAGACCAGGGCCCATAGGGTTAGTAGTGTAGTAGTGTACTACTGTAGACCAGGGCCCATAGGGTTAGTAGTGCACTACTTTAGACCAGAGCCCATGGGGTTAGTAGTGTACTACTTTAGACCAGGGCCCATAGGGTTAGTAGGGTACTACTTTAGACCAGGGCCCATAGGGTTAGTAGGGTACTACTTTAGACCAGGGCCCATAGGGTTAGTAGGGTACTACTTTAGACCAGGGCCCATAGGATTAGTAGGGTACTACTTTAGACCAGGGCCCATAGGGTTAGTGGTGCACTACTTTAGACCAGGGGCCATAGGGTTAGTAGTGTACTACTTTAGACCAGGGGCCATAGGGTTAGTAGTGTACTACTTTAGACCAGGGGCCATAGGGTTAGTAGGGTACTACTTTAGACCAGGGACCATAGGATTAGTAGGGTACTAGACCAGGGCCCATAGGGTTAGTAGGGTACTACTTTAGACCAGGGACCATAGGATTAGTAGGGTACTAGACCAGGGCCCATAGGGTTAGTAGGGTACTACTTTAGACCAGGGGCCATAGGGTTAGTAGGGTACTACTTTAGACCAGTGCATATGGTTAGTAGTGCACTACTTTAGACCAGGGACCATAGGATTAGTAGGGTACTAGACCAGGGCCCATAGGGTTAGTAGGGTACTACTTTAGACCAGGGAACATAGGGTTAGTAGTGTACTACTTTAGACCAGGGCCCATACGGTTAGTAGGGTACTACTTTAGACCAGGGCCCATAGGGTTAGTAGTGCACTACTTTAGACCAGGGCCCATAGGGTTAGTAGGGTACTACTTTAGACCAGGGCCCTTAGGGTTAGTAGGGTACTACTTTAGACCAGGGCCCATAGGATTAGTAGGGTACTAGACCAGGGCCCATAGGGTTAATAGTGCACTACTTTAGACCAGGGCCCATAGGATTAGTAGGGTACTAGACCAGGGCCCATAGGGTTAGTAGGGTACTACTTTAGACCAGGACCCATAGGGGTAGTAGGGTACTACTTTAGACCAGGGCCCATAGGGTTAGTAGTGCACTACTTTAGACCAGGGCCCATAGGGTTAGTAGGGTACTACTTTAGACCAGGGCCCATAGGATTAGTAGGGTACTACTTTAGACCAGGAACCATAGGGTTAGTAGGGTACCACTTTAGACCAGGGCCCATAGGGTTAGTAGTGTACTACTGTAGACCAGGGCCTATAGGGTTAGTAGGGTACTACTTTAGACCAGGGCCCATAGGGTTAGTAGGGTACTACTTTAGACCAGGGACCATAGGGTTAGCAGGGTACTACTTTAGACCAGGGCCCATAGGGTTAGTAGGGTACTACTTTAGACCAGGGCCCATAGGGTTAGTAGTGTACTACTTTAGACCAGGGCCCATAGGGTTAGTAGTGTACTACTTTAGACCAGGGCCCATAGGGTTAGTAGGGTACTACTTTAGACCAGGGCCCATAGGGTTAGTAGGGTACTACTTTAGACCAGGGCCCATAGGGTTAGTAGGGTACTACTTTAGACCAGGGCACATAGGGTTAGTAGTGTACTACTTTAGACCAGGGCCCATAGGGTTAGTAGGGTACTACTTTAGACCAGGGCCCATATTGTTAGTAGTGTAGTAGTGTACTACTTTAGACCAGGGCCCATAGGGTTAGTAGGGTACTACTTTAGACCAGGGCCCATAGGGTTAGTAGTGTACTACTTTAGACCAGGGCCCATAGGGTTAGTAGTGTACTACTTTAGACCAGGGCCCATAGGGTTAGTAGGGTACTACTTTAGACCAGGGCCCATAGGGTTAGTAGGGTACTACTTTAGACCAGGGCCCATAGGGTTAGTAGGGTACTACTTTAGACCAGGGCACATAGGGTTAGTAGTGTACTACTTTAGACCAGGGCCCATAGGGTTAGTAGGGTACTACTTTAGACCAGGGCCCATATTGTTAGTAGTGTAGTAGTGTACTACTTTAGACCAGGGCCCATAGGGTTAGTAGGGTCCTATTTTAGACCAGGTTCCATAGGGTTAGTAGGGTACTACTTTAGACCAGGGCCCATAGGGTTAGTAGGGTACTACTTTAGACCAGGGCCCATAGGGTTAGTAGGGTACTACTTTAGACCAGGGCACATAGGGTTAGTAGTGTACTACTTTAGACCAGGGCCCATAGGGTTAGTAGGGTACTACTTTAGACCAGGGCCCATATTGTTAGTAGTGTAGTAGTGTACTACTTTAGACCAGGGACCATAGGGTTAGTAGGGTCCTATTTTAGACCAGGTTCCATAGGGTTAGTAGGGTACTACTTTAGACCAGGGCCCATAGGGTTAGTAGGGTACTACTTTAGACCAGGGCCCATAGGGTTAGCAGGGTACTACTTTAGACCAGGGCCCATAGGGTTATTAGGGTACTACTTTAGACCAGGGCCCATAGGGTTAGTAGGGTACTACTTTAGACCAGGGCCCATAGGGTTAGTAGGGTACTACTTTAGACCAGGGCCCAAATGGTTAGTAGTGTACTACTTTAGACCAGGGTCCATAGGGTTAGTAGGGTACTACTTTAGACCAGGGCCAATAGGGTTAGTAGGGTACTACTTTAGACCAGGGCCCATAGGGTTAGTAGGGTACTACTTTAGACCAGGGCCCATAGGTTTAGTAGGGTACTACTTTAGACCAGGGCCCATAGGGTTAGTAGGGTACTACTTTAGACCAGGGCCCATAGGGTTAGTAGGGTACTACTTTAGACCAGGGCCCATATGGTTAGTAATGTACTACTTTAGACCAGGGCCCATAGGGTTAGTAGGGTACTACTTTAGACCAGGGCCCATAGGGTTAGTAGTGTAGTAGTGTATTACTTTAGACCAGGGCCCATAGGGTTAGTAGTGTACTACTTTAGACCAGGGCCCATAGGGTTAGTAGGGTACTACTTTAGACCAGGGCCCATAGGGTTAGTAGGGTACTACTTTAGACCAGGGCCCATGGGTTGCCATGGATAACGGTGTCTTTAGGGACGCAGGGCAGATCATTTGAAAAACGGAAGGCATTTTTTTGGGAAAGGCCCATAAATACTATGGCCTTGCCCAGGGCACCATTTTACACCCCAATGTAACTATTGGAGACAGAGATTATAGTTATGCCCCTGTGGAGCTGGGACCAGGAACGATAATTACATTTTTATCATGTAAGATTTCAGGGTTTTTGAGATTTTCTTTTATAAGAGCAACTAATAATATCGATAGGTAGTCCTTGTCACAGGCTTAAAGATGAGATTAGACTAAACAACGAATAAAAGTCTAGTGAATGTTTGAATCCCTAAATCCACAGGCTGAGATTGGCCGCATGACATCTGTAGGACATCTGTCCATCCTGCAGGCGGTCCCTCTGGCTTTAAAGGCTCAATTCTGACCCTCCAGTCAGCTGTGGTACAACCTGTTACCTCTGTCTGTTGTAGTGGTTAGAGATGGAGACTGTTACCTCTGTCTGTTGTAGTGGTTAGAGAGAGAGAGACTGTTACCTCTGTCTGTTGTAGTGGTTAGAGAGAGAGAGAGTTACCTCTGTCTGTTGTAGTGGTTAGAGAGAGAGACAGTTACCTCTGTCTGTTGTAGTGGTTAGAGAGAGAGACAGTTACCTCTGTCTGTTGTAGTGGTTAGAGAGGGAGACTGTTACCTCTGTCTGTTGTAGTGGTTAGAGAGAGAGACAGTTACCTCTGTCTGTTGTAGTGGTTAGAGAGAGAGACAGTTACCTCTGTCTGTTGTAGTGGTTAGAGAGAGAGACAGTTACCTCTGTCTGTTGTAGTGGTTAGAGAGAGAGAGTTACCTCTGTCTGTTGTAGTGGTTAGAGAGAGAGACTGTTAACTCTGTCTGTTGTAGTGGTTAGAGAGAGAGACAGTTACCTCTGTCTGTTGTAGTGGTTAGAGAGAGAGAGAGACTGTTACCTCTGTCTGTTGTAGTGGTTAGAGAGAGAGACTGTTACCTCTGTCTGTTGTAGTGGTTAGAGAGGGAGACTGTTACCTCTGTCTGTTGTAGTGGTTAGAGAGAGAGACTGTTACCTCTGTCTGTTGTAGTGGTTAGAGAGGGAGACTGTTACCTCTGTCTGTTGTAGTGGTTAGAGAGAGAGAGAGACTGTTACCTCTGTCTGTTGTAGTGGTTAGAGAGAGAGAGAGACTGTTACCCCTGTCTGTTGTAGTGGTTAGAGAGAGAGAGACTGTTACCTCTGTCTGTTGTAGTGGTTAGAGAGAGAGACTGTTACCTCTGTCTGTTGTAGTGGTTAGAGAGAGAGAGAGACTGTTACCTCTGTCTGTTGTAGTGGTTAGAGAGAGAGAGAGACTGTTACCTCTGTCTGTTGTAGTGGTTAGAGAGAGAGAGAGACTGTTACCTCTGTCTGTTGTAGTGGTTAGAGAGAGAGAGAGACTGTTACCTCTGTCTGTTGTAGTGGTTAGAGAGAGAGAGAGACTGTTACCTCTGTCTGTTGTAGTGGTTAGAGAGAGAGACAGTTACCTCTGTCTGTTGTAGTGGTTAGAGAGGGAGACTGTTACCTCTGTCTGTTGTAGTGGTTAGAGAGAGAGACAGTTACCTCTGTCTGTTGTAGTGGTTAGAGAGAGAGACAGTTACCTCTGTCTGTTGTAGTGGTTAGAGAGAGAGACAGTTACCTCTGTCTGTTGTAGTGGTTAGAGAGAGAGAGAGTTACCTCTGTCTGTTGTAGTGGTTAGAGAGAGAGACTGTTAACTCTGTCTGTTGTAGTGGTTAGAGAGAGAGACAGTTACCTCTGTCTGTTGTAGTGGTTAGAGAGAGAGAGACTGTTACCTCTGTCTGTTGTAGTGGTTAGAGAGAGAGACTGTTACCTCTGTCTGTTGTAGTGGTTAGAGAGGGAGACTGTTACCTCTGTCTGTTGTAGTGGTTAGAGAGAGAGACTGTTACCTCTGTCTGTTGTAGTGGTTAGAGAGGGAGACTGTTACCTCTGTCTGTTGTAGTGGTTAGAGAGAGAGAGAGACTGTTACCTCTGTCTGTTGTAGTGGTTAGAGAGAGAGAGACTGTTACCTCTGTCTGTTGTAGTGGTTAGAGAGAGAGAGACTGTTACCTCTGTCTGTTGTAGTGGTTAGAGAGGGAGACTGTTACCTCTGTCTGTTGTAGTGGTTAGAGAGAGAGAGACTGTTACCTCTGTCTGTTGTAGTGGTTAGAGAGGGAGACTGTTACCTCTGTCTGTTGTAGTGGTTAGAGAGGGAGACTGTTACCTCTGTCTGTTGTAGTGGTTAGAGAGGGAGACTGTTACCTCTGTCTGTTGTAGTGGTTAGAGAGAGAGACTGTTACCTCTGTCTGTTGTAGTGGTTAGAGAGGGAGACTGTTACCTCTGTCTGTTGTAGTGGTTAGAGAGGGAGACTGTTACCTCTGTCTGTTGTAGTGGTTAGAGAGAGAGAGACTGTTACCTCTGTCTGTTGTAGTGGTTAGAGAGAGAGAGACTGTTACCTCTGTCTGTTGTAGTGGTTAGAGAGAGAGAGACTGTTACCTCTGTCTGTTGTAGTGGTTAGAGAGAGAGACTGTTACCTCTGTCTGTTGTAGTGGTTAGAGAGGAGAGACTGTTACCTCTGTCTGTTGTAGTGGTTAGAGAGAGGAGACTGTTACCTCTGTCTGTTGTAGTGGTTAGAGAGGAGACTGTTACCTCTGTCTGTTGTAGTGGTTAGAGAGAGGGAGACTGTTACCTCTGTCTGTTGTAGTGGTTAGAGAGAGAGAGACCGTTACCTCTGTCTGTTGTAGTGGTTAGAGAGGGAGACTGTTACCTCTGTCTGTTGTAGTGGTTAGAGAGAGAGAGAGAGACTGTTACCTCTGTCTGTTGTAGTGGTTAGAGAGGGAGACCGTTACCTCTGTCTGTTGTAGTGGTTAGAGAGAGAGACTGTTACCTCTGTCTGTTGTAGTGGTTAGAGAGAGAGACTGTTACCTCTGTCTGTTGTAATGGTTAGAGAGAGAGAGAGAGACCGTTACCTCTGTCTGTTGTAGTGGTTAGAGAGGGAGACCGTTACCTCTGTCTGTTGTAGTGGTTAGAGAGAGAGACTGTTACCTCTGTCTGTTGTAGTGGTTAGAGAGAGAGAGACTGTTACCTCTGTCTGTTGTAGTGGTTAGAGAGAGAGAGACTGTTACCTCTGTCTGTTGTAGTGGTTAGAGAGAGAGACTGTTACCTCTGTCTGTTGTAGTGGTTAGAGAGAGAGACTGTTACCTCTGTCTGTTGTAGTGGTTAGAGAGAGAGAGACTGTTACCTCTGTCTGTTGTAGTGGTTAGAGAGAGAGAGAGACTGTTACCTCTGTCTGTTGTAGTGGAGAGAGAGAGAGAGAGACTGTTACCTCTGTCTGTTGTAGTGGAGAGAGAGAGAGAGAGAGAGAGAGAGAGAGAGAGAGAGAGAGAGAGAGAGAGAGTCCACCTCAAAACACCAACTGTCATCAAAGGCCTCCACTCCACAGTAGCAGCAGTGGATCCTGTGTGTGTGTGTCACTGTGCTGTCCTCTGTCTCTACCTGGTTGACTTTGTCCTTCCCTCTATCTTCTCCCGAGGGGTTGGATTGGTCCCCTCGTCTCCCTCTGAATCACCACGACCACCAGCGACACACACACGCGCAAACATGCAAAAACACACACAAGCACACATGTAAACACACACACACAAACACACGCACAGACACACGTGAACACACACACACTCAAACACACAAACACACACGTAAACACACATATACACACACACGCACAGACACACTTGATCACACACACACACACATATAAACACACTCCCACACATACAAGACAGTTTTTGTTGTTGTTTGTTGTGTCCAGTAGACCTGCATGGGGACGGACTGACTCACTGGTGTTTTTTTCTCTTCACATCACTGGTGCAGAGGAATGGACTCCTCATAATTAATTATCATTATATATAATTATTACATAGCATTATTACCTACCATTAATAACGACTATTATTAACTACCATTATTACCTACCATTAATAACGACTATTATTAACTACCATTATTAACTACCATTATCACATACCATTATTAACTACCATTATCACATACCATTATTAACTACCATTGTTACCTACCATTAATAATGACTATTATTAACTACCATTATTAACTACCATTATTACCTACCATGAATAACGACTATTATTAACTACCATTATTAACTACCATTATCACATACCATTATTAACTACCATTAACACATACCATTATTAACTACCATTATTACCTAACATTATTACCTACTGTTATTACCTGTCATTATTACCTACCATTATTACCCACTGTTATTACCTACCATTATTACCTGTCATTATTACCTACCATTATTACCCACTGTTATTACCTACCGTTATTACCTACCATTATCACCTACTGTTATTACCTACCATTATTACCTGTCATTATTACCTACCATTATTACCTACCATTATTACCTACTGTTATTACCTGTCATTATTACCTACCTTTATTAACTACCATTATTACCAACTGTTATTACCTGTCATTATTACGTACCATTATTACCTACTGTTATTACCTGTCATTATTACCTACCATTATTAACTACCATTATTACCTACCATTATTAACTACCATTATTACCTATTGTTATTACCTGTCATTATTACCTAACATTATTACCTACCATTATTACCTGTCATTAATACCTACCATTATTACCCACTGTTATAACCTACCATTATTACCTACTGTTATTACATACCATTATTACCTGTCATTATTACCTACCATTATTACCTACTGTTATTACCTACCATTATTACCTGTCATTATTACCTACCATTATTACCTACTGTTATTACCTACTGTTATTACCTGTCATTATTACCTACCATTAATAACTACCATTATTACCTACTGTTATTACCTACCATTATTACCTGCCATTAATACCTACCATTATAACCTACCATTATTACATACTGTTATTACCTACCATTATTACCTACCTTTATTACCTACCATTATTAACTACCATTATGACCTGCCATTATTACCTGTCATTGTTACCTACCATTATTACCTGTCATTATTACCTACTGGTATTACCTACCATTATTAACTACCATTATTTCCTACTGTTATTACCTAACATTATTACCTGTCAATATTACCTACCATTATTAACTACCATTATTACATACTGTTATTACCTACCATTATTACCTGCCATTAATGCCTACCATTATTAACTACCATTAATACCTACCATTATCACATACCATTATTAACTACCGGTATTAACTACCATTATTAACTACTGGTATTAACTACCATTATTACCTACTGGTATTAACTACCATTATTACCTACCATTATCACATACCATTATTAACTACCGGTATTAACTACCATTATTACCTACTGGTAATAACTACCATTATTACCTACTGATATTGCATACCATTGTTAACTAACTTTATTACCTACGTTAATACCTGCCATTATTACCTACCATTAATACCTACTGTTATTAACTGTTACGTTCCCCAGTTTGTGTTGTAGTTTGTGTATTTGCATGTGTTTATTTCAGGAAATGGCTTCCTGAAATCCCTCAAGCAGCTGATTGGTCGACTCCATGGCTATTTGGAGAGCTGACCCCGCCCCTCGTCAAGACGCAGCTGTCTCCAATTACCCATTAATTCTGAAGCTACATAAAAGCCAGTGTTCTGTTCAGGAGGAAGATAATTGCTGGGAGGTCATTGCAGAGAGATTGAATGTGAGGGAGGTCATTGCTGAGAGATTGAATGTGAGGGAGGTCATTGCTGAGAGATTGAATGTGAGGGAGGTCATTGCAGAGAGATTGAATGTGAGGGAGGTCACTGCAGAGAGATTGAATGTGAGGGAGGTCATTGCAGAGAGATTGAATGTGAGGGAGGTCATGGCAGAGAGATTGAATGTGAGGGAGGTCATTGCAGAGAGAGGAGGCTGTGGATAATTTAATATGTATGTTGTTGGTAGCAGTTGGTATGTTATGTGAGTTTGTTGTTCCCATAGAGCTTATTTGATGTCCTTTGTTTCTTAGTTTGTTTGAGAAATTATTTGTTCTCCTTTTTCATTTGTTCCCAGGGGGGAAAGGGAAGGCACCTAGGGAGTGTTTAGCCAAGAGGCCCGCGGGGATACATATACCCGTAGTTTATTCACTGTCTAGGTACACTAGGTAAGACCTGGGCGGACCACCCCCTGTATTCTGGTTAGGGCACCAGGTGGTGCTAAATTAGGTAAGTATTGGTTAGGCAGGTAAGATAGGAGAGGGAAGGTTAGGTAAGTAGTGGGTAGGCAGGTAAGGTAGGTCAGGTAAGTAGTGGGTAGGCAGGTAAGGTAGGTTAGGTAAGTAGTGGGCAGGTAAGATAGGAGAGGGGGGGGCTTTGAGATTTACTTTCTTTGCTTTGGTTCCGTCCAGCCCCTTTTCCCCATATTACCGTGTAAAGGAATAAAGTCCTTGTAAACGGTACCACATTCTGCCTGTTGTCATCCTTACTCACACCTACAGTCCATACCTCTTTCACTTCACGGAGAGTTGAGTTGTAGCAGGGTGTTGCTTTCCCCGTTCATAGAGGTGTGCGTAACATTAACTACCATTATTAACTACCATTATTACCTACTGTTATTACCTACCATTATTACCTATCAGTATTACCTACTGTTATTACCTACCATCATTACTTACTGTTATTATCTACCATTATTACCTACTGTTATTAATTACCATTATTACCTACCATTATTACCTACCATTATTACCTACTGTTATTACCTACCATTATTACCTACTGTTATTAACTACCATTATTACCTACTGTTATTACCTACCAGTATTACCTACCATTAATACCTACCATTAATACCTACCATTATTACCTACCATTATTACCTACTGTTATTACCTACCATTATTACCTACTGTTATTAACTACCATTATTACCTACTGTTATTACCTACCATTATTACCTACTGTTATTAACTACCATTAATACCTACCATTAATACCTACCATTATTACTTAACATTATTACCTACCCAGGAATGGCCTGCCTACCCATGTAAGAGACGCAAACTCGGTCTCAACTTTTAAGTCTTTACTGAAGACTCATCTCTTCAGTGGGTCATATGATTGAGTGTAGTCTGGCCCAGGAGTGGGAAGGTGAACGGAAAGGCTCTGGAGCAACGAACCGCCCTTGCTGTCTCTGCCTGGCCGGTTCCCCTCTTTCCACTGGGATTCTCTGCCTCTAACCCTATTACAGGGGCTGAGTCACTGGCTTACTAGGGCTCTTTCATACCGTCCCTAGGAGGGGTGCGTCACTTGAGTGGGTTGAGTCATTGATGTGATCTTCCTGTCTGGGTTGGCCCCCCCCCTTGGGTTGTGCCGTGGCGGAGATCTTTGTGGGCTGTACTCAGCCTTGTCTCAGGATGGTAAGTTGGTGGCTGAAGATATCCCTCTAGTGGTGTGGGGGCTGTGCTTTGGCAAAGTGGGTGGGGTTATATCCTGCCTGTTTGGCCCTGTCCCCAGGTATCGTTGGACAGGGCCCCAGTCCCCTCCTGTCTCAGCCTCCAGTATTTATGCTGCAATAGTCGGGGCCTAAGGTCAGTCTGTTATATCTGGAGCATTTCTCCTGTCTTACCTGGTGACCTGTGTGAATTTAAGTATGCTCTCTCTAATTCTCTTTCTTATTCTCTCTCTCTCTCTCTCTCTCTCTCTCTCTCTCTCTCTCTCTCTCTCTTTCTCTTTCTCTCTCTCTATCTCTCTCAGGACCTGAGCCCTCTGATCATGCCTCAGGACTACTTGCCCTGATGACGTCTTGCTGTCCCCCATCCACCTGGTTGTGCTGCTGCTCCAGTTTCAACTGTTCTGCCTGCAGCTATGGAACCCTGACCTGTACACTGGACGTGCTACCTGTCCCAGACCTGCTGTTTTCAACTCTCTAGAGACAGCAGGAGCGGTAGAAATACTATGAATGATTGGCTATGAAAAGCCAACTGACATTTACTCCTGAGGTGCTGACCTGTTGCACCCTCGACAACCACTGTGATTATTATTATTTGAATGGTCATATATGAACA
>NW_027010322.1:786617-797742 GCF_036934945.1 Oncorhynchus masou masou
GTAACATAGCGTTCTTCATATGATGTGGTAACTCTGGAACAGGAAGTAACGTAGTGTTCTTCATATGATGTGGTAACCTGTTAACCCTGGAACAGGAAGTAACATAGTGTTCTTCATATGATGTGGTAACCCTGGAACAGGAAGTAACATAGTGTTCTTCATATGATGTGGTAACCCTGGAACAGGAAGTAAGATAGTGTTCTTCATATGATGTGGTAACCTGGTAACCCTGGAACAGGAAGTAACATAGTGTTCTTCATATGATGTGGTAACCCTGGAACAGGAAGTAACATAGTGTTCTTCATATGATGTGGTAACCCTGGAACAGGAAGTAAGATAGTGTTCTTCATATGATGTGGTAACCCTGGAACAGGAAGTAACATAGTGTTCTTCATATGATGTGGTAACCCTGGAACAGGAAGTAACATAGTGTTCTTCATATGATGTGGTAACCCTGGAACAGGAAGTAACATAGTGTTCTTCATGTGATGTGGTAACCTGGTAACCCTGGAACATGAAGTAACATATTGTTCTTCATATGATGTGGTAACCCTGGAACAGGAAGTAACATAGTGTGCTTCATATGATGTGGTAACCCTGGAACAGGAAGTAACATAGTGTTCTTCATATGATGTGGTAACCCTGGAACAGGAAGTAAGACAGTGTGCTTCATATGATGTGGTAACCCTGGAACAGGAAGTAACATAGTCTTCTTCATATGATGTGGTAACCCTGGAACAGGAAGTAACATAGTGTTCTTCATATGATGTGGAAACCTGGTAACCCTGGAACAGGAAGTAACATAGTGTTCTTCATATGATGTGGTAACTTCATATGATGTGGTAACCCTGGAACAGGAAGTAAGATAGTGTTCTTCATATGATGTGGTAACCTGGTAACCCTGGAACAGGAAGTAACATAGTGTGCTTCATATGATGTGGTAACCCTGGAACAGGAAGTAACATAGTGTTCTTCATATGATGTGGTAACTCTGGAACAGGAAGTAACATAGTCTTCTTCATATGATGTGGTAACCCTGGAACAGGAAGTAACATAGTGTTCTTCATATGATGTGGAAACCTGGTAACCCTGGAACAGGAAGTAACATAGTGTTCTTCATATGATGTGGTAACTTCATATGATGTGGTAACCCTGGAATGGGAAGTCACGTGTGTGTGTTCTGGTGCCAAGCTCTTTGTCGTGATTGGATGAAAGTGGGCACACTAAACCAGGCTGGTGGGCGTATTTCTGGCGACAGAGAGAGAGAGAGAGAGGAGAGCAGTGGGCTGAGGAAAGAGAAGAACAGAGAGGATCCAATATGTTCATGTCCACGTCCTGGAGGAGACCATGTGACGTTGAGGATGAATTACTTTTCTTCTAAATTAAAAAAATTATGAAAAAAATTCAAAATAATATAATAATTGCTTTGCACAAAAAGGGCTTCACAGGCAACGATATTGCTGCCAGTAAGATCGCACCTAAATCAACCATTTATTGGATCATCAAGAACTTCAAGGAGAGCGGTTCAATTGTTGTGAAGAATGCTTCAGGGCGCCCAAGAAAGTCCAGCAAGCACCAGGCAAGTCTCCTAAAGTTGATTCAGCTGTGGGATCGGGGCACCACCAGTACAGAGCTTGCTCAGGAATGACAGCAGGCAGGTGTGAGTGCATCTGCACGTACTGTGAGGCGAAGACTTTTGGAGGATGGCCTGGTGTCAAGAAGGGCAGCAAAGAAGCCATTTTTCTCCAGGAAAAACATAATTTACAGACTGATATTCTGCAAGGTACAGGGATTGGACTGCTGAGGACTGGGGTAAAGTCATTTTCTCTGATGAATCCCCTTTCCGATTGTTTAGGGCATCCGGAAAAAGCTTGTCTGGAGAAGACAAGGTGAGCGCTACCATCAGTCCTGTGACATCCCAACAGTAAAGCATCCAGAGACCATTCATGTGTGGGGTTGCTTCTCAGCCAAGGGAGTGGGCTCACTAACAATTTTGCCTAAGAACACAGCCATGAATAAAGAATGGTACCAACACATCCTCCGAGAGCAACTTCTCCCAACCATCCAGGATCAGTTTGGTGATGACCAATGCCTTTTCCAGAATTATGGAGCACCTTGGCATAAGGCAAAAGTGATAACTAAGTGGCTCGGGGAACAAAACATTGATATTTTGGGTCCATCGCCAGGAAACTCCCCAGACCTTAATCCCATTGAGAGGCGGATGGACAAACAAAAACCCACAATTCTGACAAACTCCAAGCATTGATTATGCAAGAATGGGCTGCCATCAGTCAGGATGAGGCCCAGGAGTTAATTGGCAGCATTACAGAGGTCTTGAAAAAGAAGGGTCAACACTGCAAATATTGACTCTTTGCATCAACTTCATGTAATTGTCAATAAAAGCCTTTGACACTTATGAAATGCTTGTAATTATACTTCAGTATTCAATAGTAACATCTGACAGAAAATACCTAAAGACACTGAGACAGCAGACTTTGTGAACATTTATATTTGTGTAATTCTCAAAACTTTTGGCCACGACTGTACACAGTACCAGTCAAAAGTTTGGAAACACCGACTCATTCAAGGGTTTTCCTTTATTTTCACTATTTCCTACACTGTAGAATAATAGTGAAGACATCAAAACTATGAAATAACACATGGAATCATGTAGTAACCTAAAAAGGCCTGATTCACGTATCCTCTGAACAGTTGATGTTGAGATGTGTCTGTTACTTGAACTCTGTGAAGTATTTATTTGGGCTGCAATCTGAGGTGCAGTTAACTGAGGTGAACGTGTCCTCTGCAGCAGAGGTACCTCTGGGTCTTCCTTTCCTGTGTCGGTCCTCATGAGAGCCAGTTTCATCATACCACAGCAGAGGTACCTCTGGGTCTTCCTTTCCTGTGTCGGTCCTCATGAGAGCCAGTTTCATCATACCACAGCAGAGGTAACTCTGGGTCTTCCTTTCCTGTGTCGGTCCTCATGAGAGCCAGTTTCATCATACCACAGCAGAGGTACCTCTGGGTCTTCCTTTCCTGTGTCGGTCCTCATGAGAGCCAGTTTCATCATACCACAGCAGAGGTACCTCTGGGTCTTCCTTTCCTGTGTCGGTCCTCATGAGAGCCAGTTTCATCATAGCCCTTGATGGTTTTTGCGACTGCACTTGAAGAAACTTTTGAAGTTCATTTTTCGGATTGACTTATCATCTTTTCTTAAATTAATGATGGAGCTGTCATTTCTCTTTGCTTATTTGAGCTGTTCTTGCCATAATATGGACTTGGTCTGTTACCAAATAGGGCTCTTCTGTACACCACCCCTACCTTGTCACAACACAACCGATTGGCTCAAACGCGTTAAGACGGAAAGAAAATCCACAAATTTGCATTTAACAAGACTCACCTGTTAATTGAAATGCATTCCAGATGACTACCTAATGAAGCTGGTCGAGAGAATGCCAAGAGTGTGCAAAGCTGTGTCATGACTTTGGTCTGGGGGGTAGGTTTATGACAGTCATAAATACCTCCTCCCCCCTTTTTCATCTCTACCCTACTGAGGTTACATTTGCAAAACCCCTTGGTTAACATTCCCCTTGGGAATGTCAGAATGTGGGTGGAAATGAACTATATTCTGGTAATTCGAACAATGGAACATATGCGGTGGTACTTAATGAATATGATGTCAGTTCGGATGTCATCT
This sequence comes from Oncorhynchus masou masou, assembly GCF_036934945.1. Classification (NCBI taxonomy): domain Eukaryota; kingdom Metazoa; phylum Chordata; class Actinopteri; order Salmoniformes; family Salmonidae; genus Oncorhynchus; species Oncorhynchus masou. Next base: position 790,315 of record NW_027010322.1, read on the forward strand.
GAGACATTCTCATCAATGATAAGATGACATAAACTCTACAGTGGAAAGTCTACACATCAGAGTTATCGTATTCACATGGAATTGTTGTTCAATTTAAATGTTTGAATATGAAATTATTTGTGATAGGATGAAATGTGATTTTAGCTTCTAAAATGTGAGATGTGGGTTTTCATAAGATAGGGCTGCTCACTCAGTGGCCCGCCCACGTGAAGAGACAGAGGTTGTAAACTATGACACACACCCCTTTTCTCCCTTCCTATATAAGCCACTGACGACAATAGAGCTTCCTGTTCCGAGGATATGTGTGTGTGACGGTCCTATGTCAGAATGGTTCAGAACAAAGCCAACATCAGCCTGAGCTTTGGTTGCGAATGGTATGAAATTTGAACTCTTATTCACTACAGAAGTGATACCTCCTAGCCATTGAGTTAGCGACCGCAGCTGCAAACGCAGGTTAGGAAGGAACAGACAGAGTATCCAATCTATCACACAACGACGTTACTACAACATATCCAATTGACTACCAGATACATTATTCAAAGGACAAAGGACTCGGTTTGGCAACACGGCCTTCCATCTACCACCAACCTACTGAAGCGCAGCTCAGAGTAAATATTTATTGCATTTTTCTTTTCCAAATGGGCGGTAATTTAGAATGTATAAGATACTGTATTTACAATAGCACAGCTTCGCCTTTGTTCCTGTCTTCCCGCTCTTTCACTCAACCCCGCCCCTTTTCCTTTGTGTAACAAGCTGTCATATCTGTTCCGCCCGCTAGGGACATTTTCCTTTATGACGTCATTTGTAATCAAGTTATGATTTAATTATGTGTATGTGTGATTAGTTAGGTATTTAGTAAATAAATGATTAAACCTAATTTTACATTGCTGATTCAAATTGTTAGCCAGGGTTCTTGCAGATAACCAAGAATTTTCAACTTTCAGATGAGACTGAAGTAAAATGAAGATTAATGTTGACTGCTATGGACGTAAAATATTACTAGGTCTTTAAGAGTTTATTCGGAAGATAACAGCTCTATAAAAAAAAAATTGTGATGCCCGACTCTCTAGTTAATTACATTTACATGATTAGCTGAATCAGGTGATATTAATTACGGAGAAATTATTTTATAGATTAGCAAGTCATATCACATAATCCGGCATAGCCAAAGACACAACAGCTGTCATCAAGGCAAAGGGTGGCTACTTTGAAGAATCTTAAATGTAAAATACATTTTGATTTGTTTAACACTTTTTTGGCTACTACATGATTCCATATGTGTTATTTCATAATTTGTATGTCTTCACTATTATTCTGCAATGTAGAAAATAGTAAAAATAAAGTAAACACATGAATAAGTAGGCGATTTCAATCTTTTAATTGGTCAACCAGATTGAAACAGTCTGCCAACTGGTACTATCTGGCCTGATGACTGGTACTATCTGGCCTGCTGACTGGTACTATCTGGCCCGGCCGACTGGTACTATCTGGCCAGCTGACTGGTACTATCTGGCCTGCTGACTGGTACTATCTGGCCTGCTGACTGGTACTATCTGGCCTGCTGACTGGTACTATCTGGCCCGGCCGACTGGTAATCTGGCCCGACCGACTGGTACTATCTGGCCTGCTGACTGGTACTATCTGGCCTGCTGACTGGTACTATCTGGCCTAGACTGGTACAATCTGGCCTGCTGACTGGTACTATCTGGCCTGCCAACTGGACAATCTGGCCTGCTGACTGGTACTATCTGGCCTGCTGACTGGTTCTGGCCTGCTGACTGGTACTATCTGGCCTGCCAACTGGTACAATCTGGCCTGCTGACTGGTACTATCTGGCCTGCTGACTGGTACTATCTGGCCTGCTGACTGGTACTATCTGGCCCGGCTGACTGAGTACTATCTGGCCTGCCAACTGGTACTATCTGGCCCGGCCGACTGGTACTATCTGGCCAGCTGACTGGGGATCTGGCCTGCCGACTGGTACTAGAACAAAGAGAAGAGATACACGCTGAGTAAGGGAGAGGAGGGTAGGATGGGGAGAGATATTTAGACAGTAGAGTGGTGGAGAGGTAGGGGTAGGGATGGGGAGAGAGAGGTTTAGACAGTAGAGTGGTGGAGAGAGAGAGAGGTTTAGACAGTAGAGTGGTGGAGAGGTAGAGGGTAGGATGGGGAGAGATAGATTTAGACAGTAGAGTGGTGGAGAGGTAGAGGGTAGGATGGGGAGAGAGAGGTTTAGACAGTAGAGTGGTGGAGAGAGAGAGAGGTTTAGACAGTAGAGTGGTGGAGAGGTAGAGGGTAGGATGGGGAGAGAGAGATTTAGACAGTAGAGTGGTGGAGAGGTAGAGGGTAGGATGGGGAGAGATAGATTTAGACAGTAGAGTGGTGGAGAGAGAGAGAGGTTTAGACAGTAGAGTGGTGGAGAGGTGAGGGTAGGATGGGGAGAGAGATGTTTAGACAGTAGAGTGGTGGAGAGGTAGAGGGTAGGATGGGGAGAGAGAGGTTTAGACAGTAGAGTGGTGGAGAGAGAGAGGGTAGGATGGGGAGAGACAGGTTTAGACAGTAGAATGGTGGAGAGGAGGGTTGATGATGGGATGGGGAGAGAGAGGTTTAGACAGTAGAGTGGTGGAGAGAGAGAGAGGTTTAGACAGTAGAGTGGTGGAGAGGTAGAGGGTAGGATGGGGAGAGATAGATTTAGACAGTAGAGTGGTGGAGAGAGAGAGAGGTTTAGACAGTAGAGTGGTGGAGAGGTGAGGGTAGGATGGGGAGAGAGATGTTTAGACAGTAGAGTGGTGGAGAGCTAGAGGGTAGGATGGGGAGAGAGAGGTTTAGACAGTAGAGTGGTGGAGAGGTAGAGGGTAGGATGGGGAGAGATAGATTTAGACAGTAGAGTGGTGGAGAGAGAGAGAGGTTTAGACAGTAGAGTGGTGGAGAGGTGAGGGTAGGATGGGGAGAGAGATGTTTAGACAGTAGAGTGGTGGAGAGCTAGAGGGTAGGATGGGAGAGAGAGAGGATTAGACAGTAGAGTGGTGGAGAGAGAGGGTAGGATGGGGAGAGAGGTTTAGACAGTAGAGTGGTAGAGAGGTAGAGAGTGGTATAGATGGGAGAGAGATGTTTAGTAGAATGGTGGAGAGGTAGAGGGTAGGATGGGGAGAGAGAGAGGTTTAGACAGTAGAGTGGTGGAGAGGTAGAGGGTAGGATGGGGAGAGAGAGAGGTTTAGACAGTAGAGTGGTGGAGAGAGAGAGAGGTTTAGACAGTGGAGTGGTGGAGAGAGAGAGGTTTAGACAGTGGAGTGGTGGAGAGGTAGAGGGTAGGATGGGGAGAGATAGATTTAGACAGTAGAGTGGTGGAGAGGTAGAGGGTAGGATGGGGAGAGATAGATTTAGACAGTAGAGTGGTGGAGAGGTAGAGGGTAGGATGGGAGAGAGAGGTTTAGACAGTAGAGTGGTGGAGAGGTAGATGTTAGGATGGAGAGAGAGAGGTTTAGACAGTAGAATGGTGGAGAGGAGGGTTGATGATGGGATGGGGAGAGAGAGAGGTTTAGACAGTAGAGTGGTGGAGAGAGAGAGGGTAGGATGGGGAGAGAGAGGTTTAGACAGTAGAGTGGTAAAGAGGTAGAGGGTAGGATGGGGAGAGAGAGGTTTAGACAGTAGAGTGGTGGAGAGGTAGAGGTTAGGATGGGAGAGAGAGAGGTTTAGACAGTAGAGTGGTGGAGAGAGAGAGGGTAGGATGGGGAGAGAGAGAGGTTTAGACAGTAGAGTGGTGGAGAGAGAGAGGGTAGGATGGGGAGAGAGATGTTTAGACAGTAGAGTGGTGGAGAGGTAGAGGGTAGGATGGAGGAGAGAGAGAGGTTTAGACAGTAGAGTGGTTGAGAGGTAGAGGGTAGGATAGAGGAGAGAGAGGTTTAGACAGTAGAGTGGTGGAGAGGTAGAGGGTAGGATGGGGGGAGAGAGGTTTAGACAGTAGAGTGGGTAGAGAGGTAGAGGGTAGGATAGAGGAGAGAGAGGTTTAGACAGTAGAGTGGTGGAGGGGTAGAGGGTAGGATGGGAGAGAGAGAGGTTTAGACAGTAGAGTGGTGGAGAGGAGGGTTGATGATGGGATGGGGGTACCTAATACCTTCTTTTAAGGTTGATTAAAAAAATAAAATAAAGGTAGATAATATTTCAGCAATTGTTTCCTATTAACGAAAAAACATCTGGACATCAGAACAGCGAGTACTCACCTGCAATCACTGGAGAATAAGCTGGATGATCTCTATTCTATAAACGGGACATTACACGTGTCATATCCTGTGTTTCACTGAGTCGTGGCTGAACAAGGACACGGATAATATACAGTGAGCTGAGTTTTCCTTTAATCGGCAGCCCGGGTTGGTCTGTGTCTCTTCATTACTATCAGCTGCTGTGCAATTTCTAATATTAAGGAAGTATCTAGGTTTTTATCTATTTACTACCACAAACCGATGCTGGCACTAAGACTGCACTCAACAAGCTGTGTAGGGCCATAATCTAACAAGAAAATGCTCCTGGTGACTGGGGATTTTAATGCAGGGAAACTGAAATCTGTTTCACACCAACTTCTACCAGTGTGCAACTAGAGGGGAAAAAAACCTCTGGATCCCCTTTACACAGAGACGCATACAAAGATGCATTTAGCAAATCTGAGGAGGAGAGGTGAGAAGAGCAAGAGAGAGGAAAAGAGAGGATAGAGTGGAGAGGAGAGAGAAGATGGGGGAGAGAGAAGAGGAGAGAGAAGAGAGAGAGAGAAAGAGAGAGAGAGAGAGAGAGAGAGAGAGACAGAGAGAGAGAGAGAGAGAGAGAGAGAGAGAGAGAGAGAGAGAGAGAGAGAGAGGAGTACAACCGGAGGATTTGGGAGAAAAAAATGGACAATTTGTATATGCTGTAGTCCTGGGTAGATTTAGTGTATGCTGTGTTGTCTCCAGGATATGTTCTGTTTAATAGACAGTATTTATTAGACATGATGTACATCAGCATAACATGTCCGATTCCGTATAATGGATGTCATGTTACAGGATCATTTGTCAGTGAAAACATTACTGTTATTCCTAATTGGTCATTTATTTTCCCCTTCCTTCACTATTTTGCTGCTGTAACTATTTATTTGAAATCTAATATGCCTACCTGTGTGTAAGTCACAAGAGGCTTAGTCATTCATGTAGTCATTCATGTAGTCATTCATGTAGTCATTCATGTCGTATTCGTGTAGGTATGCACGTAAGTATGCATATAGGTATTCATGTAGTCATTAATGTAGGTATTCATGTAGTCATTAATGTGGTCACCCATGTAGTCATTAATGTAGGTATTCATGTAGTCATTAATGTGGTCACCCATGTAGTCATTAATGTAGCTATTCTTGTAGTCATTAATGTGGTCACCCATGTAGTCATTAATGTAGGTATTCATGTAGTCATTAATGTAGGTATTCATGTAGTCATCCATGTAGTCATTCATGTAGGTATTAAAGTAGTCCTTCATATTGGAATTTATGTAGTCATTCATGTAGGTATTCATGTAGTCATTAATGTGGTCACCCATGTATTCATGTATGTATTCATGTAGTCCTTCATGTAGGTATTCATGTAGTCATGCATGTGGTCACCCATGTATTCATTCCTGTAGGTATTCATGTAGTCATTCATGTAGTCATTCATGTAGGTATTCTACATAATGGACATGTTGATTTGTAAGTCATAAAATGAGAATAGGCTATGTTCAAACGTCTCTTCTCTCAATCATTTTGTTATTTTAGTAGTGTGCAGAAGCAGAGGTGGGAAGGAGACTCTCAGTAGCTCATAAACACAACAGATCTTGCCTATGTAGAATAATATGACAAGTGTCTGCAATTAGTCAGGGTCAACCACCTTTTGATTTGTCTTGAAGTTGGGGTGACTTCGAGACATTTACTGTTATAGCATGAACCCTTTCTAAAACTCCTGCACTTGGGAATAAATATAGCCTCACAAAGCACTTCATGTTGACAGGAGCGAGTGCTATGGGGCGATAGTCATTTAGTTCAGTTATCTTAGCTTTCTCGGGTACAGGAACAACGGTGGCCATCTTGAAGCAGGTGGGGACAACAGACTGGGATAGGGAGAGATTGAATATGCTCGTAAACACTCCGGCCAGCTGGTCTGCCCACACTCGCAGAGGCGGCTAGGGATGCATTCTGGGCCGGCAACCTTGCGAGTATTAACACTCTTAAATGTCTTACTTAAGTCGGCCGCGGAGAACGAGAGCTCACAGTCCTCAGGATCGGCCCTTGCCGGGGCACTGTGTTATCCTCAAAGCAGGAGAAGAAGGTGTTTATCTAGTCCGGGAGAAAGACGTTGGTGTCCGAGACGTGGCTTTCCTTAGTAATCCGAGATGGTCTGGGAGTCCCTGCCACGACGTCCCGTGTCTGAGCCGTTGAATTGCAAGTCCACTCTATCTCCGTACTGACCTTTTGTCTGTTTGATTGCCTTACGGAGGACATAACTGGACTGTTTATACTGAACTATATTCCTAGTCACCTTGCTGTGGTTAAATGTGGTTGTTCACGCTTTGCGAGGATAATGCCGTCTATACACTGTTTTTGGTTTGGATAGGTTTTAATAGTCACAGTGGGAACAACATCCCCTACACACTTCCTGATGAACTCAGTCACCGTATCAGTATATACAATGTTATTCTCAGAGTCATCCCGGGAACATATCCCAGTCCTTGTGATCAAAACAATCTTGAAGCATGGATTCTGATTGGTCAGACCAGCGTTGAATAGACCTTAGCACAGGTACTTAATGTTTGAGTTCTGCCTTTAGGAAGGGAGGAGCAGAATGGAGTCGTGATCTGATTTGATTGAAGGGAGAGCAGGGGAGGGCCTTGTAGCCATAACAATGGAAACAATGTAACAACAGTCGAGAGTTTTTGAAGCGTGAGTATTGCAGGCAATGTGTTGATAGAACTTGGGTAGCGTTTTCCTAAAATGTGCTTTGTTAAAGTCCCCAGCTACAATAATTGAGGCCTCAGGATATGTGGTTTCCAGTTTGCAGAAGTCCAATGTAGTTGCTTGAGAGCCGTAATGCTGCCGGCATGAGGGGGAATATACACGGCTGTGACGACGACCGAAGATAATTATCTCGGGAGGTAATGTGATCTCTTCCACTTCATCTACACTGATTGAAGTGGATTTAACAAGTGACATCAATAAGGGATCGAGCCTCGCACACTCAGCGACATGCACTCTGTTCTAATATAAACTAGCGACCCACTTAGAAATATGTGCATTGGATCAGAACCTGTGTATACCTGCTTTCAGTAAGTAGGAGACTCTATACATGTTCATATTCATATCATACCTGTTTTCAGTAAGTAGGAGACTAAATACATGTTCATATTCATATCATACCTGTTTTCAGTAAGTAGGAGACT
>NW_027010323.1:5000-22500 GCF_036934945.1 Oncorhynchus masou masou
TTCTCCAGCATCCAAGTGAGGCTGGAAACACACACACACACACACACACACACACACACACACACACACACACACACACACACACACACACACACACACACAGACAGAGACAAACAGACAGACAGACAGACAGACAGACAGACAGACAGACAGACAGACAGACAGACAGACAGACAGACAGACAGACAGACAGACAGACAGACACTCCACCCTGGATGCTTTTGAAGAGGAATTCATTGAAGCTAATTGACAGGTTGGATCCTTCCAAGGATTCCACTCATTGTCCTGTCAACAGAATGCAGCCTAGCAGTGAGTCCCTCTGTAGGGAAACATTCAGACATGGGAAGCCAGCCACCCCAGGCCTGTAAGTGACTGGTGTTTCGTGTTGGGGAGTGACACAAGTGTTTTTACATGGTAGAATGACCCTCTGAGAACGGGCCCTGTGTGGCACAGTGAGGTAGTCTCAACACTTTCTGTCTCTCTGTCTGTCTCCCTGCCTGTATGTCTCTCTGCCTGTATGTCTCTCTGCCTATCTGTCTCTCTGCCTATCTGTCTCTCTGCCTGTATGTCTCTCTGTCTGTCTGTCTCTCTGCCTATATGTCTCTCTGCCTATCTGTCTCTCTGCCTATCTGTCTCTCTGCCTATCTGTCTCCCTGCCTGTATGTCTCTCTGCCTGTATGTCTCTCTGCCTGTCTGTCTCTCTGCCTGTATGTCTCTCTGCCTGTATGTCTCTCTATCTGTCTCTCTGCCTGTATGTCTCTCTGCCTATCTGTCTCTCTGCCTATCTGTCTCCCTGCCTGTATGTCTCTCTGCCTATATGTCTCTCTGCCTATCTGTCTCTCTGCCTGTCTGTCTCTCTGCCTGTATGTCTCTCTGCCTATCTGTCTCTCTGCCTATCTGTCTCTCTGCCTGTCTGTCTCTCTGCCTGTATGTCTCTCTGCCTATCTGTCTCTCTGCCCGTATGTTTCTCTGCCTATCTGTCTCTCTGCCTGTATGTCTCTCTGCCTATCTGTCTCTCTGCCTGTATGTCTCTCTGCCTATCTGTCTCTCTGCCTATCTGTCTCTCTGCCTATCTGTCTCTCTGCCTGTCTGTCTCTCTGCCTGTATGTCTCTCTGCCTATCTGTCTCTCTGCCTGTATGTCTCTCTGTCTCTCTGCCTATCTGTCTCTCTGCCTGTATGTCTCTCTGTCTCCTGCCTCTCTGCCTGTATGTCTCTCTGCCTCTCTGCCTGTCTGTCTCTCCATCTCTCTGCCTGTCTGTACCTCTGCCCTCTGCCTGTCTGTCTCTATGCCTGTCTGTCTCTCTGCCTGTCTGTCTCTCCATCTCTGCCTGTCTGTCTCTCTGCTTGTCTGTCTCTCCATCTCTCTGCCTGTCTGTCTCTGTCTCTCTGCCTGTCTGTCTCACTGTCTCTCTGCCTCTCTGTTTACTGACTGTCTGTCTGTCTGACTGTCCCCCAGGTGTCCCTGGTTATCTGTTTACTGTCTGTCTGTCTGTCTGCCTGTCTGTCCCCAGGTGTCCCTGGCTATCTGTTTACTGTCTGTCTGTCCCCAATGTGGCCCTGGCTATCTGTTTACTGTCTGTCTGTCCCCCAGGTGTCCCTGGCTATCTGTTTACTGTCTGTCCCCCAAGTGTCCCTGGCTATCTGTTTACTGTCTGTCTGTCCCCCAGGTGTCCATGGCTATCTGTTTACTGTCTGTCTGTCCCCCAGGTGTCCCTGGCTATCTGTTGACTGTTTGTCTGTCCCCCAGGTGTCCCTGGCTATCTGTTTACTGTATGTCTGTCCCCTAGGTGTCCCTGGTTATCTGTTTACTGTCTGTCTGTCCCCCAGGTGTCCCTGGCTATCTGTTTACTGTCTGTCTGTCTCCCAAGTGTCCCTGGCTATCTGTTTACTGACTGTCTGTCCCCCAGGTGTCCCTGGCTATCTGTTTACTGTCTGTCTGTCTGTCCCCCAGGTGTCCCTGGTTATCTGTTTACTGACTGTCTGTCTGTCCCCCAGGTGTCCCTGGTTATCTGTTTACTGACTGTCTGTCTGTCTGTCCCCCAGGTGTCCCTGGCTATCTGTTTACTGACCTCTGTCCCCCAGGTGTCCCTGGTTATCTGTTTACTGTCTGTCTGTCTGTCCCCCAGGTGTCCTCAGCTAAGCCATTAAAGGCGTTGATGCAGAGATGGGTGATGTACACGGAGGAGTGTAGCCGCAATCACAGCAGAGAACCGCCACTCACTGGTGAGAAACACGCGCACACGCCGGCACGCACACTCACACCAAAAACACTGTGTAGCACCGTGCATTATGGGAAAGGTGAAGGTCCTCCCTTCTGCTCTCCCGGTGAGGGTCGGCTGTGGCAGTAGATACAGCCTAGTGGTTAGAGCGTTGGACTAGTAACCGCAAGGTTGCAAGTTCAAACCCCGATCTGACAAGGTACAAATCTGTCGTTCTGCCCCTGAACAGGCAGTTAACCCACTGTCCTTAGGCCAGTTAACCCACTGTTCCTAGGCCGTCATTGAAAATAAGAATTTGTTCTTAACTGACTTGCCTGGTTAAATAAAGTTAAAATAAATGTAATAAATAAACACGTCTATCCTTCATTCCAGGAAGATACTCCCTCCCCGTCACAGATCTGATTGGACAGGATGTGTTCCGATCAACAGTAATTGGTTCCCCCAGATAAAGAGATGTTCTGTAACTGTTTCCTGTAGGTGTTGTGTGTAACAGGACCTTTGACATGTATGCCTGCTGGCCCGATGGACTCGCCAACACTACTGTCAGTGTGTCCTGTCCCTGGTACCTGCCCTGGCACCACAAAGGTGAAGGTTGATGATGAATTGATTGGTTTGTTGATTGGTGAATAGCTTTGTATATCACGCTCAATACTCACATCAAATATCTGAAACTTCTGTCAGGTTAGTGTGACAGGTAGTGTGAAAGGGTACCAAGTCTGCTTGGGTCAGTGAATGACAGTCTCCCCGTAATGTGTCTGTTCCAGTCCAGCATGGTTCGGTGTACAGGGAGTGTGACGCGGACGGCCAGTGGGTTCCCCAGAAGAACACGAGCGAGTGTGATGCTAATGATCCCGCTCAGGTGAAAATGATGTGTCTCTTGTGAGTGAGGCTCGGGAAATGCTGTGGATAAAATATCGTCATAGAGACATGATGGGAGGGGTGTATACAAGTGATTTGTGTTTTTCATCCGTGTGAGTGTACTGAGGTGTGTAGGCTAAATGTACAGACCATTCAGAAGGTATTCAGACATTTTTCCACATTTTCCGACATTACAGTCTTATTCTAAAATGGATTCAATAGTTTTTCCTCATCAATCTGCACACAGTACCCCATAACTGTCAGAGTGTCCATGATTGAGTCTTTGAATTAAGAGATCGTTCCAGCTCGTTCCAGTCGCTAGGCATAGTGAACTGAAAAGACGATGTTACAAGGCATGACGCTACAAGCTTGGCACACCTGTATTTGGGGAGTTTCTCCAATTCTTCTCTGCAGATCCTCTCAAGCTCTGTCAGGTTGGATGGAGAGCGTCGCTACACAGCTATTTTCAGGTTTCTCCAGAGATGTTCAATCAGGTTCAAATCAGGGCTCTGGCTGGGCCACTCAAGGATATTCAGAGACTTGTTCCAAGCCACTCCTGCGTTGTCTTGGCTGTGTTCTTAGAGTTGTTGTCCTGTTGGAAGGTGAACCTTCGACCAGTCTGAGGTCCTGAGCGCTCTGGAGCAGAAACTTGTCCCGAAGCCACTCCTGCGTTGTCATGGCTGTGTTCTTAGAGTTGTTGTCAAGGTTGGAAGGTGAACCTTCGACCAGTCTGAGGGCCTGAGCGCTCTGGAGCAGAGACTTGTCCCGAAGCCACTCCTGCGTTGTCTTGGCTGTGTTCTTAGGGTTGTTGTCCTGTTGGAAGGTGAACCTTCGACCAGTCTGAGGGCCTGAGAGCTCTGGAGCAGGTTTTCATCAAGGATCTCTGTACTTTGTTCCGTTCATCTTTCCTTCGATCCTGACGAGTGTCCAACTTTTTGCCGCTGAAAAACATCACCACAGACGGATGCTGCCACCACCATGCTTCACCATAGGGATGGTGCCAGGTGTCCTCCAAACATGATGCTGCCACCACCATGCTTCACCATAGGGATGGTGCCAGGTGTCCTCCAGACATGATGCTGCCACCACCATGCTTCACCATAGGGATGGTGCCAGGTGTCCTCCAGACATGATGCTGCCACCACCATGCTTCACCATAGGGATGATACCAGGTTTTCTCTTGATGTGACACTTGGCATTCAGGCCCAAATAGTTCAATCTTGGTTTCATCAGACCAGAGAATCTTGTTTCTCACGGTCTGAGAGTTCTTTAAGTGCCTTTTGACAAACTCCAAGTGGGCTTCATGTGCGTTTTACTGAGGAGTGGCTTCCATCTGGCCACTCTACCATAAAGGCCTGATTGGTGGGGTGCTGCAGTGATGGTTGTCCTTCTGGAAGGTTCTCCCATCTCCACAGAGGAACTCTGGAGCTCTATCAGAGTACCATTGGGTTCTTGGTCACCTCCTGTCCAAGGTCGGGCAGCCAGCTCTAGGAAGAGTCTTGGTGGTTCCAAACTTCTTCCATTTAAGAATGATGGAGGCCACTGTGCTCTTGGGGACCTTCAATGCTGCAGACATTTTCTTGGTACCCTTCCCCAGATCTGTGCCTCAACACAATCCTGTCTCGGCGCTTCATGGACATCTCCTTTAACCTCATGGCTTGGTTTTTGCTCTGACATGCACTGTCAACTGTGGGACCTTATATAGACAGGTGTGTGCCTTTCCAAACCATGTCCAATTAATTGAATTTACCACAGGTGGACTCCAATCAATGGAAACAGGATGCACATCAATTTCGAGTGTCATAGCAAAGGGGCTGAATACTTATGTAATAGTCAGTTATGTAATATTTCTGTTGTATATCTTTAATACATTTGTAAGAAATTCTAAAAACCAGTTTTTGCTTTGTCATTGGTATTATGATGTCATTATGGGGTATTGTCATGTCATTAGGGGTATTTATGTGTAGATTGATGAGGAAAACATTTAATTTAATACATTTTAAAATAAGGCTGTAATGTAACAAAATGTGGAAGAAGTCAAGTTCTGAATACTTTCCCAATGCAATGTGTGTTATTGTTTCTGTGTGTGTGTGTGTGTGTGTGTGTGTGTGTGTGTGTGTGTGTGTGTGTGTGTGTGTGTGTGTGTGTGTGTGTGTGTGTGTGTGTGTGTGTGTGTGTGTGTGTAGCCTCACTATGGTCAGATCCTCAAGAAGTTCCGGACCATGTACACCGTGGGCTACTCTCTGTCTCTGGGGGCTCTGGTGTTAGCGCTCGGAATCCTGATCACTTTCAGGTAACACACACACACACACACACACACACACACACACACAGAGACACACACAGAGAGAGACACACATACACACACAGACAGAGACACACACACCCAGAGAGACACACATACACACACACACACACTGAGACACACACACACACACACACACACACACACACACACACACACACACACACACACACACACACACACACACACACAGAGAGACACATACACACACACACCCAGAGAGAGAGACACACAAACACAAACGCACACTCATACACACACAGAGACACACACACCTAGAGAGAGAGATACACACACAAACACTGAGACAGCCTGTAGGATTTGTGTTAATGCTTGGCACCATGATCAGGTAACCTTCACCTCATGACCGTAAAGAGGAAAGACAGACAGACACCGTGACCTCTCAGCCACCCACCATGTCCTCTCAGCCACTCAGCCACCCACCATGACCTCTCAGCCACTCAGCCACCAACCATGACCTCTCAGCCACCCAGCCGCCCACCATGTCCACTCAGCCACCCACCATGACCTCTCAGCCACCCACCATGTCCTCTCAGCCACTCAGCCACCAACCATGACCTCTCAGCCACTCAGCCACCCACCATGACCTCTCAGCCACCCACCATGTCCTCTAAGCCACTCAGCCACCAACCATGACCTCTCAGCCACTCAGCCACCCACCATGACCTCTCAGCCACCCACCATGACCTCTCAGCCACCCACCATGTCCTCTCAGCCACTCAGCCACCCACCATGACCTCTCAGCCACTCAGCCACCCACCATGTCCACTCAGCCACCCACCATGACCTCTCAGCCACCCACCATGACCTCTCAGCCACTCAGCCACCCACCATGTCCTCTCAGCCACCCACCATGTCCTCTCAGCCACCCACCATGACCTCTCAGCCACCCACCATGACCTCTCAGCAACCCAGCCACCCACCATCTCCTCTCAGCCACCCACCATGACCTCTCAGCCACCCACCATGTCCTCTCAGCCACCCACCATGACCTCTCAGCCACCCACCATGACCTCTCAGCCACTCAGCCACCCACCATGACCTCTCAGCCACCCACCATGTCCTCTCAACCACCCACCATGACCTCTCAGCCACCCACCATGACCTCTCAGCCACCCAGCCACCCACCATGTCCTCTCAGCCACCCACCATGACCTCTCAGCCACCCACCATGTCCTCTCAGCCACCCACCATGACCTCTCAGCCACTCAGCCACCAACCATGACCTCTAAGCCACTCAGCCACCCACCATGACCTCTCAGCAACCCAGCCACCCACCATGTCCTCTCAGCCACCCACCATGACCTCTCAGCCACCCACCATGACCTCTCAGCCACCCACCATGACCTCTCAGCCACTCAGCCACCCACCATGTCCTCTCAGCCACCCACCATGACCTCTCAGCCACCCACCATGTCCTCTCAGCCACTCAGCCACCCACCATGACCTCTCAGCCACCCAGCCACCCACCATGACCTCTCAGCCACCCAGCCACCCACCATGTCCTCTCAGCCACCCACCATGACCTCCTCAGCCACCCACCATGACCTCTCAGCCACCCACCCAGCCACCCACCATGTCCTCTCAGCCACCCACCATGACCTCTCAGCCACCCACCATGACCTCTCAGCCACCCACCATGTCCTCTCAGCCACCCACCATGACCTCTCAGCCACCCACCATGACCTCTCAGCCACCCACCATGACCTCTCAGCCACCCACCATGTCCTCTCAGCCACCCACCATGACCTCTCAGCCACCCACCATGTCCTCTCAGCCACCCACCATGTCCTCTCAGCCACCCACCATGACCTCTCAGCCACTCAGCCACCCACCATGACCTCTCAGCCACCCACCATGACCTCTCAGCCACCCACCATGTCCTCTCAGCCACCCACCATGTCCTCTCAGCCACCCACCTTGACCTCTCAGCCACCCACCATGTCCTCTCAGCCACCCACCATGTCCTCTCAGCCACCCACCATGACCTCTCAGCCACCCACCATGACCTCTCAGCCACCCACCATGTCCTCTCAGCCACCCACCATGACCTCTCAGCCACCCACCATGTCCTCTCAGCCACCCACCATGACCTCTCAGCCACCCACCATGTCCTCCCTCAGCCACCCACCATGACCTCTCACCTCTCAGCCACCCATCATGACCTCTCAGCCACCCATCATGACCTCTCAGCCACCCACCATGTCCTCTCACCTCTCAGCCACCCACCATGACCTCTCAGCCACCCACCATGACCTCTCAGCCACCCACCATGTCCTCTCAGCCACCTACCATGAACTATCACCTCTCAGCCACCCACCGTGACCTCTCAGCCACCCACCATGTCCTCTCAGCCACCCACCATGACCTCTCACCTCTCAGCCACCCACCATGACCTCTCAGCCACCCACCATGACCTCTCACCTCTCACCTCTCAGCCACCCACCATGTCCTCTCAGCCACCCACCATGACCTCTCACCTCTCAGCCACCCACCATGACCCTCACCTCTCAGCCACCCACCATGACCTCTCAGCCACCCACCATGACCTCTCAGCGACCCATCATGACTTCTCAGTTTGATTTGAATGGACATGTCAGTGAAGCAAGGTAGCACCACCGACCTTACTGTTTGGCCACCTATTGACAGTAACCATAGAGATATACATATTCTAATTCCATTCCTTCAACCTTTAATCTTTGTTATTATTACCTCTGCTGTAGTTGACACTCCCCCTAACAGGAAGCACACTGCCCCCCCCCCCCCTCCCCTTACAGGAAGCTCCACTGTATGAGGAACAACATCCACATGAACCTGTTTGCATCCTTCATCCTGCGTGCTCTGTCCATCCTGATAAAGGACGCCATGCTGGAGGCTCCCAGCGTCAACATTGGACAGGACCAGGATGTTACAGACTATGAGGTGGAGGGCTCGTCAACAACGAGGTGTGTTGTTGTTTGTCTGAAAGGGTCGTGGTTAAAAGTAGTGCGTTCAACAACGAGGTGGGAGTGTTGTGTTGACCAGGGTGAGGTGAAGTGGCCAGTCAACAACAAGGTGGGAGCGTTGAGTTGAGTTGACCAGGGTGAGGTAAAGTGGCTAGTCAACAACAAGGTGGGAGTGTTGAGTTGACCAGGGTGAGGTAAAGAGTCCAGTCAACAACGAGGGTGGGTATGTTGGGTTGTGTTGACCAGGGTGAGGTAAAGTGGCTAGTCAACAACAAGGTGGGTGTGTTGGGTTGACCAGGGTGAGGTAAAGAGTCCAGTCAACAACGAGGTGGGTATGTTGGGTTGTGTTGACCAGGGTGAGGTAAAGTGGCCAGTCAACAACGAGGTGGGAGTGTTGTGTTGAGTTGACCAGGGTGAGGTAAAGTGGCCAGTCAACAACAAGGTGGGAGCGTTGAGTTGAGTTGACCAGGGTGAGGTAAAGTGGCTAGTCAACACCAAGGTGGGAGCGTTGAGTTGAGTTGACCAGGGTGAAGTAAAGTGGCAGGTTAACAACAAGGTGGGAGTGTTGGGTTGACCAGGGTGAGGTAAAGTGGCCAGTCAACAACAAGGTGGGTGTGTTGGGTTGACCAGGGTGAGGTAAAGTGGCCAGTCAACAACGAGGTGGGTGTGTTGAGTTGACCAGGGCGAGGTAAAGTGGCCAGTCAACAACAAGGTGGGTGTGTTGAGTTGACCAGGGTGAGGTAAAGTGGCCAGTCAACAACAAGGTGGGAGTGTTGGGTTGACCAGGGTGAGGTAAAGTGGCCAGTCAACAACGAGGTGGGTGTGTTGAGTTGACCAGGGTGAAGTAAAGTGGCCAGTCAACAACAAGGTGGGTGTTTTGAGTTGACCAGGGTGAGGTAAAGTGGCAGGTTGTGGCATTGTTTATCTATACTGGGGGATTATAAGGGTTTGATCTCTGAAGCATTGTTTATCCATACTGGAGGATTATAAGGGCTTTGTTAAGTCTTGAAACGTTTTTTTTTTTTTGTGTGTGTTGTGTCCTGTAGACGGCGGTGGGGTGTCGTATCGCCGTGGTGATGATGCAGTACAGTATCATGGCTAACAGCTATTGGCTGCTGGTGGAAGGCATCTACCTCCACAACCTGCTGGTCATCACCGTGTTCACTGAGAGAAACTACTTCAACATCTACCTGTGTATCGGCTGGGGTGAGGAGGGGAGGAGATGGGGGGTGGGGGGGGGGTGGAGGTTGTGTATTTGTCGAGCATAGCCCATTATATACCAGAAGACAGAGCATTTGGTAATCTGTTTGGTAGCCAGACACCTGAGTCGATCTATTATAGATATAGTCACCCTCAGGGTTAGGTAGTAGATCTATTATAGATATAGTCAGTCTCAGGGTTAGGTAGTAGATCTATTATAGATATAGTCAGTCTCAGGGTTAGGTAGTAGAGATATTATAGAGATAGTCAGTCTCAGGGTTAGGTAGTAGAGATATTATAGAGATAGTCAGTCTCAGGGTTAGGTAGTAGAGATATTATAGATATAGTCAGTCTCAGGGTTAGGTAGTAGAGATATTATAGATATAGTCACCCTCAGGGTTAGGTAGTAGAGATATTATAGATATAGTCACCCTCAGGGTTAGGTAGTAGAGATATTATAGATATAGTCACCCTCAGGGTTAGGTAGTAGAGATATTATAGAGATAGTCACCCTCAGGGTTAGGTAGTAGAGATATTATAGAGATAGTCACCCTCAGGGTTAGGTAGTAGAGATATTATAGAGATAGTCACCCTCAGGGTTAGGTAGTAGAGATATTATAGATATAGTCAGTCTCAGGGTTAGGTAGTAGATCTATTATAGATATAGTCACCCTCAGGGTTAGGTAGTAGAGATATTATAGAGATAGTCAGTCTCAGGGTTAGGTAGTAGAGATACTATAGAGATAGTCAGTCTCAGGGTTGGGTAGTAGAGATACTATAGAGATAGTCAGTCTCAGGGTTAGGTAGTAGAGATATTATAGAGATAGTCAGTCTCAGGGTTAGGTAGTAGAGATATTATAGAGATAGTCAGTCTCAGGGTTAGGTAGTAGAGATATTATAGAGATAGTCAGTCTCAGGGTTAGTTATTTAGTAGAGATATTATAGAGATAGTCAGTCTCATGGTTATGTAGTGAGATATTAGAGATATAGTCACCCTCAGGGTTAGTTAGTTAGTAGAGATATTATAGATATAGTCACCCTCAGGGTTGGGTAGTAGAGATATTATAGAGATAGTCAGTCTCAGGGTTAGGTAGTAGAGATATTATAAAGATAGTCAGTCTCAGGGTTAGGTAGTAGAGATACTATAGATATAGTCACCCTTAGGGTTAGGTAGTAGAGATATTATAGAGATAGTCAGTCTCAGGGTTAGGTAGTAGAGATATTATAGAGATAGTCAGTCTCAGGGTTAGGTAGTAGAGATATTATAGAGATAGTCAGTCTCAGGGTTAGTTATTTAGTAGAGATATTATAGAGATAGTCAGTCTCAGGGTTATGTAGTGAGATATTAGAGATATAGTCACCCTCAGGGTTAGTTATTTAGTAGAGATATTATAGAGATAGTCAGTCTCATGGTTATGTAGTAGAGATATTATAGATATAGTCACCCTCAGGGTTGGGTAGTAGAGATATTATAGAGATAGTCAGTCTCAGGGTTAGGTAGTAGAGATATTATAGATATAGTCAGTCTCAGGGTTAGTTATTTAGTAGAGATATTATAGAGATAGTCAGTCTCAGGGTTAGGTAGTAGAGATATTATAGAGATAGTCAGTCTCAGGGTTAGTTATTTAGTAGAGATATTATAGAGATAGTCAGTCTCATGGTTATGTAGTGAGATATTAGAGATATAGTCACCCTCAGGGTTAGTTAGTTAGTAGAGATATTATAGATATAGTCACCCTCAGGGTTGGGTAGTAGAGATATTATAGAGATAGTCAGTCTCAGGGTTAGGTAGTAGAGATATTATAAAGATAGTCAGTCTCAGGGTTAGGTAGTAGAGATACTATAGATATAGTCACCCTTAGGGTTAGGTAGTAGAGATATTATAGAGATAGTCAGTCTCAGGGTTAGTTATTTAGTAGAGATATTATAGAGATAGTCAGTCTCATGGTTATGTAGTAGAGATATTATAGATATAGTCACCCTCAGGGTTGGGTAGTAGAGATATTATAGAGATAGTCAGTCTCAGGGTTAGGTAGTAGAGATATTATAGAGATAGTCAGTCTCATGGTTATGTAGTGAGATATTAGAGATATAGTCACCCGCAGGGTTAGTTAGTTAGTAGAGATATTATAGATATAGTCACCCTCAGGGTTGGGTAGTAGAGATATTATAGAGATAGTCACCCTCAGGGTTAGGTAGTAGAGATATTATAGAGATAGTCAGTCTCAGGGTTAGGTAGTAGAGATATTATAGAGATTGTCAGTCTCAGGGTTAGGTAGTAGAGATATTATAGAGATAGTCAGTCTCAGGGTTAGGTAGTAGAGATATTATAGAGATAGTCAGTCTCAGGGTTAGGTAGTAGAGATATTATAGAGATAGTCACCCTTAGGGTTAGGTAGTAGAGATATTATAGAGATAGTCAGTCTCAGGGTTAGATAGTCTATGAGTTCTTGGTGTGTTTAATGTGATTCTCTCTGCAGGTGCCCCTCTGATCTTCCTGGTGCCCTGGGTGATGGTGAAATACCTGTATGAAAATGAGGAGTAAGTGCCTGCATGAGTGTGTGAGTGCCTGCATGAGTGTGTGAGTGCCTGCTGGCGTGAGTGAGTGCCTGCATTAGTGAGTGAGTGCCTGCATTAGTGAGTGAGTGCCAAACAAGTCCTGACTAGTACTACAGGTGATAGAACCTCTAGTTCAAACCAGTTCTCAGTAGTACTACTGGTTCAAACAAGTCCTAACTAGTACTACAGGTGATATAACCTCTAGTTCAAACCAGTTCTCAGTAGTACTACTGGTTCAAACAAGTCCTGACTAGTACTACAGGTGATAGAACCTCTAGTAAAAACCAGTTCTGACTAGTACTACAGGTGATATAACCTCTAGTTCAAACCAGTCCTGACTAGTACTACTGGTTCAAACCAGTCCTGAGTAGTACTACTGGTTCAAACCAGTCCTGAGTAGCACTACTGGTTCAAACCAGTTCTGAGTAGCACTACTGGTTCAAACCAGTTCTGAGTAGTACTACTGGTTCAAACCAGTCCTGACTAGTACTGCTGGTTGAAACCAGTTCTGACTAGTACTACTGGTGATAGAACCTCTAGTAAAAACCAGTTCTGAGTAGTACTACTGGTTCAAACCAGTTCTGAGTAGCACTACTGGTTCAAACCAGTTCTGAGTAGTACTACTGGTTGAAACCAGTTCTGACTAGCACTACTGGTTCAAACCAGTTCTGAGTAGTACTACTGGTTCAAACCAGTTCTGACTTAAAAACCAGTTCTGAGTAGTACTACTGGTTCAAACCAGTTCTGAGTAGCACTACTGGTTCAAACCAGTTCTGAGTAGTACTACTGGTTGAAACCAGTTCTGAGTAGCACTACTGGTTCAAACCAGTTCTGAGTAGTACTACTGGTTCAAACCAGTTCTGACTAGTCCTACTGGTGATAGAACCTCTAGTTCAAACCAGTTCTGACTAGTACTACTGGTTCAAACCAGATCTAACTAGTCCTACTGGTGATAGAACCTCTCGTTCAAACCAGTTCTGACTAGTACTACTGGTTCAAACACGTTCTGACTAGTACTACTGGTTCAAACCAGTCCTGACTAGTACTACTGGTTCAAACCAGTTCTGACTAGTACTACTGGTTCAAACCAGTTCTGACTAGTACTACTGGTTCAAACCAGTCCTGACTAGTACTACTGGTTGAAACCAGTTCTGAGTAGCACTACTGGTTCAAACCAGTTCTGAGTAGTACTACTGGTTCAAATCAGTTCTGAGTAGTACTACTGGTTCAAACCAGTTCTGACTAGTCCTACTGGTGATAGAACCTCTAGTTCAAACCAGTTCTGACTAGTACTACTGGTTGAAACCAGTTCTGAGTAGCACTACTGGTTCAAACCAGTTCTGAGTAGTACTACTGGTGATATAACCTCTAGTTCAAACCGGTTCTGACTAGTACTACTGGTTCTAACCAGATCTAAATAGTTCTACTGGTGATAGAACCTCTCGTTCAAACCAGTTCTGACTAGTACTACTGGTTCAAACAAGTTCTGACTAGTACTACTGGTTCAAAGCAGTCCTGACTAGTACTACTGGTTCAAACCAGTTCTGACTAGTACTACTGGTTCAAACCAGTTCTGACTAGTACTACTGGTTCAAACCAGTCCTGACTAGTACTACTGGTGATAGAACCTCTAGTTCAAACCAGTTCTCAGTAGTACTACTGGTTCAAACAAGTCCTGACTAGTACTACAGGTGATAGAACCTCTAGTTCAAACCAGTTCTCAGTAGTACTACTGGTTCAAACAAGTCCTGACTAGTACTACAGGTGATATAACCTCTAGTTCAAACCAGTTCTCAGTAGTACTACTGGTTCAAACCAGTTCTCAGTAGTACTACTGGTTCAAACAAGTCCTGACTAGTACTACAGGTGATAGAACCTCTAGTTCAAACCAGCTCTCAGTAGTACTACTGGTTCAAACAAGTCCTGACTAGTACTACAGGTGATAGAACCTCTAGTAAAAACCAGTTCTGACTTGTACTACAGGTGATATAACCTCTAGTTCAAACCAGTTCTGACTAGTACTACTGGTTCAAACCAGTCCTGACTAGTATTACTGGTTCAAACCAGTCCTGACTAGTACTACTGGTTCAAACCAGTTCTGAGTTGCACTACTGGTTCAAACCAGTTCTGAGTAGTACTACTGGTTCAAACCAGTCCTGACTAGTACTGCTGGTTGAAACCAGTTCTGACTAGTACTACTGGTGATAGAACCTCTAGTAAAAACCAGTTTTGAGTAGGACTACTGGTTGAAACCAGTTCTGAGTAGCACTACTGGTTCAAACCAGTTCTGAGTAGTACTACTGGTTGAAACCAGTTCTGAGTAGCACTACTGGTTCAAACCAGTTCTGAGTAGTACTACTGGTTCAAACCAGTTCTGAGTAGTACTACTGGTTCAAACCAGTTCTGACTAGTCCCACTGGTGATAGAACCTCTAGTTCAAACCAGTTCTGACTAGTACTACTGGTTCAAACAAGTTCTGACTAGTACTACTGGTTCAAAGCAGTCCTGACTAGTACTACTGGTTCAAACCAGTTCTGACTAGTACTACTGGTTCAAACCAGTTCTGACTAGTACTACTGGTTCAAACCAGTCCTGACTAGTACTACTGGTGATAGAACCTCTAGTTCAAACCAGTTCTCAGTAGTAGTACTGGTTCAAACAAGTCCTGACTAGTACTACAGGTGTTAGAACCTCTAGTTCAAACCAGTTCTCAGTAGTACTACTGGTTCAAACAAGTCCTAACTAGTACTACAGGTGATATAACCTCTAGTTCAAACCAGTTCTCAGTAGTACTACTGGTTCAAACCAGTTCTCAGTAGTACTACTGGTTCAAACAAGTCCTGACTAGTACTACAGGTGATAGAACCTCTAGTTCAAACCAGCTCTCAGTAGTACTACTGGTTCAAACAAGTCCTGACTAGTACTACAGGTGATAGAACCTCTAGTAAAAACCAGTTCTGACTTGTACTACAGGTGATATAACCTCTAGTTCAAACCAGTTCTGACTAGTACTACTGGTTCAAACCAGTCCTGACTAGTATTACTGGTTCAAACCAGTCCTGACTAGTACTACTGGTTCAAACCAGTTCTGAGTTGCACTACTGGTTCAAACCAGTTCTGAGTAGTACTACTGGTTCAAACCAGTCCTGACTAGTACTGCTGGTTGAAACCAGTTCTGACTAGTACTACTGGTGATAGAACCTCTAGTAAAAACCAGTTCTGAGTAGGACTACTGGTTGAAACCAGTTCTGAGTAGCGCTACTGGTTCAAACCAGTTCTGAGTAGTACTACTGGTTGAAACCAGTTCTGAGTAGCACTACTGGTTCAAACCAGTTCTGAGTAGTACTACTGGTTCAAACCAGTAATGACTAGTCCCACTGGTGATAGAACCTCTAGTTCAAACCAGTTCTGACTAGTACTACTGGTTCAAACCAGTCCTGACTAGTACTACTGGTCCAAACCAGTTCTGACTAGTACTACTGGTTCAAACCAGTTCTGACTAGTACTACTGGTTCAAACCAGTCCTGACTAGTACTACTGGTTGAAACCAGTTCTGAGTAGCACTACTGGTTCAAACCAGTTCTGAGTAGTACTACTGGTTCAAATCAGTTCTGAGTAGTACTACTGGTTCAAACCAGTTCTGACTAGTCCTACTGGTGATAGAACCTCTAGTTCAAACCAGTTCTGACTAGTACTACTGGTTGAAACCAGTTCTGAGTAGCACTACTGGTTCAAACCAGTTCTGAGTAGTACTACTGGTGATATAACCTCTAGTTCAAACCGGTTCTGACTAGTACTACTGGTTCTAACCAGATCTAAATAGTTCTACTGGTGATAGAACCTCTCGTTCAAACCAGTTCTGACTAGTACTACTGGTTCAAACAAGTTCTGACTAGTACTACTGGTTCAAAGCAGTCCTGACTAGTACTACTGGTTCAAACCAGTTCTGACTAGTACTACTGGTTCAAACCAGTTCTGACTAGTACTACTGGTTCAAACCAGTCCTGACTAGTACTACTGGTGATAGAACCTCTAGTTCAAACCAGTTCTCAGTAGTACTACTGGTTCAAACAAGTCCTGACTAGTACTACAGGTGATAGAACCTCTAGTTCAAACCAGTTCTCAGTAGTACTACTGGTTCAAACAAGTCCTAACTAGTACTACAGGTGATATAACCTCTAGTTCAAACCAGTTCTCAGTAGTACTACTGGTTCAAACCAGTTCTCAGTAGTACTACTGGTTCAAACAAGTCCTGACTAGTACTACAGGTGATAGAACCTCTAGTTCAAACCAGTTCTGACTAGTACTACTGGTTCAAACCAGTCCTGACTAGTATTACTGGTTCAAACCAGTCCTGACTAGTACTACTGGTTCAAACCAGTTCTGAGTTGCACTACTGGTTCAAACCAGTTCTGAGTAGTACTACTGGTTCAAACCAGTCCTGACTAGTACTGCTGGTTGAAACCAGTTCTGACTAGTACTACTGGTGATAGAACCTCTAGTAAAAACCAGTTCTGAGTAGGACTACTGGTTGAAACCAGTTCTGAGTAGCGCTACTGGTTCAAACCAGTTCTGAGTAGTACTACTGGTTGAAACCAGTTCTGAGTAGCACTACTGGTTCAAACCAGTTCTGAGTAGTACTACTGGTTCAAACCAGTAATGACTAGTCCCACTGGTGATAGAACCTCTAGTTCAAACCAGTTCTGACTAGTACTACTGGTTCAAACCAGTTCTAACTAGTCCTACTGGTGATAGAACCTCTCGTTCAAACCAGTTCTGACTAGTACTACTGGTTCAAACAAGTTCTGAGTAGTACTACTGGTTCAAACCAGGTCTGAGTAGTACTACTGGTTCAAACCAGTTCTGACTAGTACTACAGGTGATATAACCTCTAGTTCAAACCAGTTCTCAGTAGTACTACTGGTTCAAACCAGTTCTCAGTAGTACTACTGGTTCAAACCAGTTCTGACTAGTACTACTGGTTGAAACCAGTTCTGAGTAGCACTTCTGGCGATGCAATGATGCATGACTGATGTCACCTCCAATATTTTTAGAGACAAGGAATTGAGAGGTCAGACAGCTTGCTCTCTCCAAGTGAAAATCCCTGCAGTGTTCCTTGGAGGATCTTGGTCAATTTAGCAGAAGATTTATAGTCAATAGCTGTGACCTGAACCATTTAGCGGTTGACGGGAATGTCTGTTTTGAACACAGGCAGGTTAGTAAACCAGGAAACCTCGTGCGATGAGTAATGCAGGAAACCTCGTGCGATGAGTAATGCAGGAAACCTCCTGCGATGTGTAATGCAGGAAACCTCCTGCGATGTGTAATGCAGGAAACCTCCTGTGATGTGTAATGCAGGAAACCTCCTGTGATGTGTAATGCAGGAAACCTC
>NW_027010323.1:30000-33165 GCF_036934945.1 Oncorhynchus masou masou
TATAGTCCCAGTCAGTTCAGACAGTATGGACACACCTACTCCATGCCAGTCATGTATCTATAGTCCCAGACAGTTTAGACAGTATGGACACACCTACTCCATGCCAGTCATGTATCTATAGTCCCAGTCAGTTCAGACAGTATGGACACACCTACTCCATGCCAGTCATGTATCTATAGTCCCAGTCAGTATGGACACACCTACTCCATGCCAGTCATGTATCTATAGTCCCAGACAGTTTAGACAGTATGGACACACCTACTCCATGCCAGTCATGTATCTATAGTCCCAGACAGTTCAGACAGTATGGACACACCTACTCCCATGCCAGTCATGTATCTATAGTCCCAGTCAGTTTAGACAGTATGGACACACCTACTCCATGCCAGTCATGTATCTATAGTCCCAGACAGTTTAGACAGTATGGACACACCTACTCCATGCCAGTCATGTATCTATAGTCCCAGTCAGTTTAGACAGTATGGACACACCTACTCCATGCCAGTCATGTATCTATAGTCCCAGTCAGTTTAGACAGTATGGACACACCTACTCCATGCCAGTCATGTATCTATAGTCCCAGTCAGTTTAGACAGTATGGACACACCTACTCCATGCCAGTCATGTATCTATAGTCCCAGACAGTTTAGACAGTATGGACACACCTACTCCATGCCAGTCATGTATCTATAGTCCCAGTCAGTTCAGACAGTATGGACACACCTACTCCATGCCAGTCATGTATCTATAGTCCCAGTCCCAGACAGTATGGACACACCTACTCCATGCCAGTCATGTATCTATAGTCCCAGTCAGTTCAGACAGTATGGACACACCTACTCCATGCCAGTCATGTATCTATAGTCCCAGACAGTTCAGACACACCTACTCCATGCCAGTCATGTATCTATAGTCCCAGTCAGTTCAGACAGTATGGACACACCTACTCCATGCCAGTCATGTATCTATAGTCCCAGTCAGTTCAGACAATATGGACACACCTACTCCATGCCAGTCATGTATCTATAGTCCCAGTCAGTTCAGACAGTATGGACACACCTACCCATGCCAGTCATGTATCTATAGTCCCAGTCAGTTCAGGACATTATGGACACACCTACTCCATGCCAGTCATGTATCTATAGTCCCAGTCAGTTCAGACACACCTACTCCATGCCAGTCATGTATCTATAGTCCCAGTCAGTTCAGTCAGTTCAGACAGTATGGACACACCTACTCCATGCCAGTCATGTATCTATAGTCCCAGTCAGTTCAGACAGTATGGACACACCTACTCCATGCCAGTCATGTATCTATAGTCCCAGTCAGTTCAGACAGTATGGACACACCTACTCCATGCCAGTCATGTATCTATAGTCCCAGTCAGTTCAGACAGTATGGACACACATACTCCATGCCAGTCATGTATCTATAGTCCCAGTCAGTTCAGACACACCTACTCCATGCCAGTCATGTATCTATAGTCCCAGTCCAGTTCAGACAGTATGGACACACCTACTCCATGCCAGTCATGTATCTATAGTCCCAGTCAGTTCAGACAGTAGACACACCTACTCCATGCCAGTCATGTATCTATAGTCCCAGTCAGTTCAGACAGTATGGACACACCTACTCCATACCAGTCATGTATCTATAGTCCCAGTCAGTTCAGACAGTATGGACACACCTACTCCATGCCAGTCATGTATCTATAGTCCCAGTCAGTTCAGACAGTATGGACACCTACCTCCATGCCAGTCCATGCCAGTCATGTATCTATAGTCCCAGTCAGTTCAGACAGTATGGACACACCTACTCCATGCCAGTCATGTATCTATAGTCCCAGTCAGTTCAGAGTATGGACACACCTACTCCATGCCAGTCATGTATCTATAGTCCCAGTCAGTTCAGACAGTATGGACACTCCACAGTCATGTATCTATAGTCCCAGTCATGCCAGTCATGTATCTATAGTCCCAGTCAGTTCAGACAGTATGGACACACCTACTCCATGCCAGTCATGTATCTATAGTCCCAGTCAGTTAGTATGGACACCTACTCCATGCCAGTCATGTATCTATAGTAGTCAGTATCAGACACACCTACTCCATGCCAGTCATGTATCAGTCCCAGTCAGTTCAGTCCCAGTCAGTTGGACACACCTACTCCATGCCAGTCATGTATCTATAGTCCCAGTCAGTTCAGACAGTATGGACACACCTACTCCATGCCAGTCATGTATCTATAGTCCCAGTCAGTATGGACACCACCTACTCCATGCCAGTCATGTATCTATAGGACACACCTTACTCCATGTATCTATAGTCCCAGTCAGTTCAGACAGTATGGACACACCTACTCCATATGATCATGTATCTATAGTCCCAGTCAGTTATGGACACCTGCTCCATGCCAGTGTGTCTATAGTCCCAGTCAGTTCAGACAGTATGGACACACCTACTCCATGCCAGTCATGTATCTATAGTCCCAGTCAGTATGGACACACCTACTCCATGCCAGTCATGTATCTATAGTCCCAGACAGTTTAGACAGTATGGACACACCCTACTCCATGCCAGTCATGTATCTATAGTCCCAGTCAGTTCAGACAGTATGGACACCTACTCCATGCCAGTCATGTATCTATAGTCCCAGTCAGTTCAGACAGTATGGACACACCTACTCCATGCCAGTCATGTATCTATAGTCCCAGTCAGTTCAGACAGTATGGACACCACCTACTCCCATGCCAGTCATGTATCTATAGTCCCAGTCAGTTCAGACAGTATGGACACACCTACTCTTGATGTGTATCTATAGCCAGTCAGTTTGTATCTATGCCAGTCCTATAGTCCCAGTCAGTTCAGTATGGATGCCAGTCATGTATCTATAGTCCCAGTCAGTTCAGACCACACCTCCATGCCCAGTATCTATAGTGTATCAGTATAGACACACCTACTCCCAGTCAGTTCAGAGTCAGTATGGACACACCTACTCTCCATGTATCTATAGTCAGTCAGTTCAGACAGTATATACTCCATGCCAGTCATGTATCTATAGTCAGTCAGTTCAGACAGTATGGACACATCTACTCCATGCCAGTCATGTATCTATAGTCCCAGTCAGTTCAGACAGTATGGACACACCTACTCCATGCCAGTCATG
>NW_027010324.1:0-33159 GCF_036934945.1 Oncorhynchus masou masou
AGTACCAGTACTGAGTCAATGTGCAGGGGTGCGAGGCAGTTAAGGTAGTATGTAGAGATATTCTGAAAGTATTCAGACCCCTTAACTTTTTCACATTTTGTTACATTACAGCCTTGTTCTAAAATTGATCAAATTCCCCTTTTCTCAAATTTTAGCTCAATGAAGAATTTCCGGTTCCGGGTTGGACGACGGTCGCGTCTACACTTCGGTCCGCAGGTAGTATAACTTTTCATTACATTTCATTATAGTACAACGGTTTGATTTGTCTAATCTTAGCAATTTCTTCTTAGCTAGCTACATAGCCGTCTTTGTATCAAAGATAATTGCATAATTATCGTATTTCGTCGTCTAACGTATCTGCCCAGCAGCTAGCTAAGCAGCTAGCTAACATCCACTGTCCACCAGCACTGTAGAAACTATTACACTCAACTGAGCGACTCGATTAGCGTAGTGTCAGCTAGCTACATAGTTGTCTTCGCTGTCTTCGTATCCAAGATAATTGTGTAGTTTAGAGTGTGTAGACTTAGAGTGATTATCTTAATTTACCGAGGTTAGCTAGCCAGCTATTTGTCGTCCTTAACGCAGGAGATGCTGCTAGCTAGCTAGCCAACAGCTAGCCAACCTCTACCGAATTGAACTTCAACTACCCGGTCAACATTCCGCGTCGCTCCACAGGTAGTATCACATTTTCATTTCACTTCATTACAGTACAACGGTTTGATTTGTTTGATCGTAGCTAGCCAGCTACATAGCCGTCTTTGTATCTAAGACAATTGTGTAGTCTAGAGCGATTTTCTAGGTTAGCTGGCCAGCTATTGTCGTTCTTTTAACGTAGCTAGCCAGCTAGCCCCGAATAGCAGCACTGTAGAAACTATTACAGTACAACGGTTTGATTTGTTTGATCGTAGCTAGCTAGCTACATAGCCGTCTTTGTATCTAAGACAATTGTGTAGCCTAGAGCGATTTTCTAGGTTAGCTAGCCAGCTATTGTCGTTCTTTTAAGGTAACGTAACGCAATCAACCTGCTAGCTAGCCAGCTAGCCCCGAATAGCAGCACTGTAGAAACTATTACACTCGACGGAGCGACTTGATTAGTGTAGTGTCAACATCGCAGCCACTACCAGCTAGCCTACTCCAGCAGTACTGTATCATTTCAATCATTTTAGTCAATAAGATTCTTGCTACGTAAGCTTAACTTTCTGAACATTCGAGACGTGTAGTCCACTTGTCATTCCAATCTCCTTTGCATTAGCGTAGCCTCTTCTGTAGCCTGTCAACTATGTGTCTATCTATCCCTGTTCTCTCCTCTCTGCACAGACCATACAAACGCTCCACACCGCGTGGCCGCGGCCACCTAATCTGGTGGTCCCAGCGCGCACGACCCACGTGGAGTTCCAGGTCTCCGGTAGCCTCTGGAACTGCCGATCTGCGGCCAACAAGGCAGAGTTCATCTCAGCCTATGCCTCCCTCCAGTCCCTCGACTTCTTGGCACTGACGGAAACATGGATCACCACAGATAACACTGCTACTCCTACTGCTCTCTCTTCGTCCGCCCACGTGTTCTCGCACACCCCGAGAGCTTCTGGTCAGCGGGGTGGTGGCACCGGGATCCTCATCTCTCCCAAGTGGTCATTCTCTCTCTCTCCCCTTACCCATCTGTCTATCGCCTCCTTTGAATTCCATGCTGTCACAGTTACCAGCCCTTTCAAGCTTAACATCCTTATCATTTATCGCCCTCCAGGTTCCCTCGGAGAGTTCATCAATGAGCTTGATGCCTTGATAAGCTCCTTTCCTGAGGACGGCTCACCTCTCACAGTCCTGGGCGACTTTAACCTCCCCACGTCTACCTTTGACTCATTCCTCTCTGCCTCCTTCTTTCCACTCCTCTCCTCTTTTGACCTCACCCTCTCACCTTCCCCCCTACTCACAAGGCAGGCAATACGCTCGACCTCATCTTTACTAGATGCTGTTCTTCCACTAACCTCATTGCAACTCCCCTCCAAGTCTCCGACCACTACCTTGTATCCTTTTCCCTCTCGCTCTCATCCAACACTTCCCACACTGCCCCTACTCGGATGGTATCGCGCCGTCCCAACCTTCGCTCTCTCTCCCCCGCTACTCTCTCCTCTTCCATCCTATCATCTCTTCCCTCTGCTCATACCTTCTCCAACCTATCTCCTGATTCTGCCTCCTCAACCCTCCTCTCTTCCCTTTCTGCATCCTTTGACTCTCTATGTCCCCTATCCTCCAGGCCGGCTCGGTCCTCCCCTCCCGCTCCGTGGCTCGATGACTCATTGCGAGCTCACAGAACAGAGCTCCGGGCAGCCGAGCGGAAATGGAGGAAAACTCGCCTCCCTGCGGACCTGGCATCCTTTCACTCCCTCCTCTCTACATTTTCCTCCTCTGTCTCTGCTGCTAAAGCCACTTTCTACCACTCTAAATTCCAAGCATCTGCCTCTAACCCTAGGAAGCTCTTTGCCACCTTCTCCTCCCTCCTGAATCCTCCTCCCCCTCCCCCCTCCTCCCTCTCTGCAGATGACTTCGTCAACCATTTTGAAAAGAAGGTCGACGACATCCGATCCTCGTTTGCTAAGTCAAACGACACCGCTGGTTCTGCTCACACTGCCCTACCCTGTGCTCTGACCTCTTTCTCCCCTCTCTCTCCAGATGAAATCTCGCTTCTTGTGACGGCCGGCCGCCCAACAACCTGCCCGCTTGACCCTATCCCCTCCTCTCTTCTCCAGACCATTTCCGGAGACCTTCTCCCTTACCTCACCTCGCTCATCAACTCATCCCTGACCGCTGGCTACGTCCCTTCCGTCTTCAAGAGAGCGAGAGTTGCACCCCTTCTGAAAAAACCTACACTCGATCCCTCCGATGTCAACAACTACAGACCAGTATCCCTTCTTTCTTTTCTCTCCAAAACTCTTGAACGTGCCGTCCTTGGCCAGCTCTCCCGCTATCTCTCTCAGAATGACCTTCTTGATCCAAATCAGTCAGGTTTCAAGACTAGTCATTCAACTGAGACTGCTCTTCTCTGTATCACGGAGGCGCTCCGCACTGCTAAAGCTAACTCTCTCTCCTCTGCTCTCATCCTTCTAGACCTATCGGCTGCCTTCGATACTGTGAACCATCAGATCCTCCTCTCCACCCTCTCCGAGTTGGGCATCTCCGGCGCGGCCCACGCTTGGATTGCGTCCTACCTGACAGGTCGCTCCTACCAGGTGGCGTGGCGAGAATCTGTCTCCTCGCCACGCGCTCTCACCACTGGTGTCCCCCAGGGCTCTGTTCTAGGCCCTCTCCTATTCTCGCTATACACCAAGTCACTTGGCTCTGTCATAACCTCACATGGTCTCTCCTATCATTGCTATGCAGACGACACACAATTAATCTTCTCCTTTCCCCCTTCTGATGACCAGGTGGCGAATCGCATCTCTGCATGTCTGGCAGACATATCAGTGTGGATGACGGATCACCACCTCAAGCTGAACCTCGGCAAGACGGAGCTGCTCTTCCTCCCGGGGAAGGACTGCCCGTTCCATGATCTCGCCATCACGGTTGACAACTCCATTGTGTCCTCCTCCCAGAGCGCTAAGAACCTTGGCGTGATCCTGGACAACACCCTGTCGTTCTCAACCAACATCATGGCGGTGGCCCGTTCCTGTAGGTTCATGCTCTACAACATCCGCAGAGTACGACCCTGCCTCACACAGGAAGCGGCGCAGGTCCTAATCCAGGCACTTGTCATCTCCCGTCTGGATTACTGCAACTCGCTGTTGGCTGGGCTCCCTGCCTGTGCCATTAAACCCCTACAACTCATCCAGAACGCCGCAGCCCGTCTGGTGTTCAACCTTCCCAAGTTCTCTCACGTCACCCCGCTCCTCCGCTCTCTCCACTGGCTTCCAGTTGAAGCTCGCATCCGCTACAAGACCATGGTGCTTGCCTACGGAGCTGTGAGGGGAACGGCACCGCAGTACCTCCAGGCTCTGATCAGGCCCTACACCCAAGCAAGGGCACTGCGTTCATCCACCTCTGGCCTGCTCGCCTCCCTACCACTGAGGAAGTACAGTTCCCGCTCAGCCCAGTCAAAACTGTTCGCTGCTCTGGCCCCCCAATGGTGGAACAAACTCCCTCACGACGCCAGGACAGCGGAGTCAATCACCACCTTCCGGAGACACCTGAAACCCCACCTCTTCAAGGAATACCTAGGATAGGATAAGTAATCCTTCTCACCCCCCCTTAATGATTTAGATGCACTATTGTAAAGTGGCTGTTCCACTGGATGTCAGAAGGTGAATTCACCAATTTGTAAGTCGCTCTGGATAAGAGCGTCTGCTAAATGACTTAAATGTAATGTAATGTAAAATGTAATGATGGAGGCCACTGTGTTCTTGGTAACTTCAATTTATCACAAATGTTTTGGTACCCTTCACCAGATCTGTGCCTCTGACACAATCCTGTATCAGAGCTCTATGGACAATTTCTTCAAACCTTGCAAAGACATGCACTGTGAACTGTGGTACCTCATATAGACAGGTGTGTGCCTTTCCAAATCATGTCCAATCAATTGAATTTACCACAGGTGGACTCCAATCAAGTTGTAGAAACATCTCAAGGATGATCAATGGAATTAGGATGCACCCTGAGCTCAATTTCGAGTCTCATAGCAAATGGGTCTGAATACTTATGGAAATAAAGGTATTTCTGTTTTTTATTTTTTTCAGCAAAAAAAATCTACAAACCTGTATTTGAATTGTCATTATGGGGTATCATTTAATACATTTTATAGAGGCGTCTGTCTGTCTGCTAACCGGTAATGGTACCTGTGTATTGTAGAGGCAGTTATCTTCGCTTCGTTTCATGAAGGCAACACTGTCACTAATCCATTCAACTGTTTGACCAGCCGGTGGAAACAGAACTAAGATAACAGTCTTTAGAGGTTGTAGCATGTAGTGTTAGCGTGTCATGTCAGTGAGTCCTCTTGAGCGTGTAGTTTTAGTGTGTAGTTTTAGTGTGTAGTTTTCTTAGGAACATTCCCCAATGACAGGTTTGAAGTATGGTACGCTGTTCAAAACTCATCAGGCCCACACACACACAACACACACACACACACACACACACACACACACACACACACACACACACACACATGCAAAGCAAAGCAAGTACACACACACACACACACACACACACACTCACGCGGGCGCACTCATGCAAACACACATATACAAACTTGTTTTGTTATGACAGTCCGTCCCCTTAACAGCTGCTGGAAGTGTACAAGTGAACTTAGCTAAAGAAGAGAAAACACACAAAATGAAGCAGTTCTGCAAGGGTTGTTATACCAGGCTGTTGAACCAGGTTGTTATACCGGGTTGTTATACCAGGTTGTTATACCAGGTTGTTAT
The DNA here is from genome assembly GCF_036934945.1 of Oncorhynchus masou masou. Taxonomy (NCBI): domain Eukaryota; kingdom Metazoa; phylum Chordata; class Actinopteri; order Salmoniformes; family Salmonidae; genus Oncorhynchus; species Oncorhynchus masou. Next base: position 5,409 of record NW_027010324.1, read on the forward strand.
ACCAGGTTGTTATACCAGGTTGTTAAACCATGTTGTTATACCAGGTTGTTATACCAGGTTGTTATACCAGGTTGTTATACCAGACTGTTATACCAGGCTGTTGAACCAGGTTGTTATACCAGGTTGTTATACCAGGTTGTTATACCAGGTTGTTATACCAGGTTGTTATACCAGGTTGTTAAACCATGTTGTTATACCAGGTTGTTATACCAGGTTGTTATACCAGGCTGTTGAACCAGGGTGTTATACCAGGCTGTTATACCAGGTTGTTATACCAGGTTGTCATACCATGTTGTTATACCAGGTTGTTATACCAGGTTGTTATACCAGGTTGTTAAACCAGGTTGTTATACCAGACTGTTATACCAGGCTGTTGAACCAGGTTGTTGATACCAGGTTGTTAAACCATGTTGTTATACCAGGTTGTTATACCAGGTTGTTATACCAGGCTGTTGAACCAGGGTGTTATACCAGGCTGTTATACCAGGTTGTTATACCAGGTTGTTATACCAGGTTGTTATACCAGGCTGTTATACCAGGTTGTTATACCAGGTTGTTATACCAGGTTGTTATACCAGGCTGTTATACCAGGTTGTTATACCAGGGTGTTATACCAGGTTGTTGAACCAGGCTATTGGACCAGGCTATTAAAGCAGGTTGTTGAACCAGGCTATTGAACCAGGCTATTAAAGCAGGTTGTTGAACCAGGCTATTGAACCAGGCTATGAAAGCAGTTTTGTTGAACCAGGCTATTGAACCAGGCTATGAAAGCAGTTTGTTGAACCAGGCTATGAAAGCAGTTTGTTGAAGCAGGCTATTAAAGCAGGTTGTTGAACCAGGCTATTAAAGCAGGTTGTTGAACCAGGCTATGAAAGCAGGTTGTTGAACCAGGCTATTAATGCAGGTTGTTGAACCAGGCTATTAAAGCAGGTTGATGAACAAGGCTATTAAAGCAGGTTGTTGAACCAGGCTATTAAAGAAGGTTGTTGAACCAGGCTATTAAAGCAGGTTATTGAACAAGGCTATTAAAGCAGGTTGTTGAACAAGGCTATTAAAGCAGGTTGTTGAACCAGGCTATTAAAGCAGTTTGTTGAACCAGGCTATTAAAGCAGGTTATTGAACAAGGCTATTAAAGCAGGTTGTTGAACCAGGCTATTAAAGCAGGTTGTTGAACCAGGCTATTAAAGCAGGTTGTTGAACCAGGCTATTAAAGCAGTTTGTTGAACCAGGCTATTAAAGCAGGTTGTTGAACCAGGCTATTAAAGCAGGTTGTTGAACCAGGTTGTTGAACCAGGCTATTAAAGCAGGTTGTTGAACCAGGCTATTAAAGCAGGTTGTTGAACCAGGCTATTAAAGCAGGTTGTTGAACCAGGCTATTAAAGCAGGTTGTTGAATCAGGCTAGTAAAGCAGGTTGTTGAACCAGGCTATTAAAGCAGGTTGTTGAACCAGGTTGTTGAACCAGGCTATTAAAGCAGGTTGTTGAACCAGGCTATTAAAGCAGGTTGTTGAACCAGGTTGTTGAACCAGGCTAGTAAAGCAGGTTGTTGGAACCAGGCTATTAAAGCAGGTTGTTGAACCAGGTTGTTATACCAGGTTGTTATACCAGGTTGTTATACCAGGTTGTTATACCAGGTTGTTATACCAGGTTGTTAAACCATGTTGTTATACCAGGTTGTTATACCAGGTTGTTATACCAGGTTGTTAAACCAGGTTGTTATACCAGACTGTTATACCAGGCTGTTGAACCAGGTTGTTATACCAGGTTGTTATACCAGGTTGTTAAACCATGTTGTTATACCAGGTTGTTATACCAGGTTGTTATACCAGGCTGTTGAACCAGGGTGTTATACCAGGCTGTTATACCAGGTTGTTATACCAGGTTGTTATACCATGTTGTTATACCAGGTTGTTATACCAGGTTGTTATACCAGGTTGTTAAACCAGGTTGTTATACCAGACTGTTATACCAGGCTGTTGAACCAGGTTGTTATACCAGGTTGTTAAACCATGTTGTTATACCAGGTTGTTATACCAGGTTGTTATACCAGGCTGTTGAACCAGGGTGTTATACCAGGCTGTTATACCAGGTTGTTATACCAGGTTGTTATACCAGGTTGTTATACCAGGTTGTTATACCAGGCTGTTATACCAGGTTGTTATACCAGGTTGTTATACCAGGTTGTTATACTAGGCTGTTATACCAGGTTGTTATACCAGGGTGTTATACCAGGTTGTTGAACCAGGCTATTGGACCAGGCTATTAAAGCAGGTTGTTGAACCAGGCTATTGAACCAGGCTATTAAAGCAGGTTGTTGAACCAGGCTATTGAACCAGGCTATGAAAGCAGTTTGTTGAACCAGGCTATTGAACCAGGCTATGAAAGCAGTTTGTTGAACCAGGCTATGAAAGCAGTTTGTTGAAGCAGGCTATTAAAGCAGGTTGTTGAACCAGGCTATTAAAGCAGGTTGTTGAACCAGGCTATGAAAGCAGGTTGTTGAACCAGGCTATTAATGCAGGTTGTTGAACCAGGCTATTAAAGCAGGTTGATGAACAAGGCTATTAAAGCAGGTTGTTGAACCAGGCTATTAAAGAAGGTTGTTGAACCAGGCTATTAAAGCAGGTTATTGAACAAGGCTATTAAAGCAGGTTGTTGAACAAGGCTATTAAAGCAGGTTGTTGAACCAGGCTATTAAAGCAGTTTGTTGAACCAGGCTATTAAAGCAGGTTATTGAACAAGGCTATTAAAGCAGGTTGTTGAACCATGCTATTAAAGCAGGTTGTTGAACCAGGCTATTAAAGCAGGTTGTTGAACCAGGCTATTAAAGCAGTTTGTTGAACCAGGCTATTAAAGCAGGTTGTTGAACCAGGCTATTAAAGCAGGTTGTTGAACCAGGTTGTTGAACCAGGCTATTAAAGCAGGTTGTTGAACCAGGCTATTAAAGCAGGTTGTTGAACCAGGCTATTAAAGCAGGTTGTTGAACCAGGCTATTAAAGCAGGTTGTTGAACCAGGCTATTAAAGCAGGTTGTTGAACCAGGTTGTTGAACCAGGCTATTAAAGCAGGTTGTTGAACCAGGCTATTAAAGCAGGTTGTTGAACCAGGTTGTTGAACCAGGCTAGTAAAGCAGGTTGTTGAACCAGGCTATTAAAGCAGGTTGTTGAACCAGGTTGTTGAACCAGGCTAGTAAAGCAGGTTGTTGAACCAGGCTAGTAAAGCAGGTTGTTGAACCAGGCTATTAAAGCAGGTTGTTGAACCAGGTTGTTGAACCAGGCTATTAAAGCAGGTTGTTGAACCAGGCTATTAAAGCAGGTTGTTGAACCAGGTTGTTGAACCGGGCTAGTAAAGCAGGTTGTTGAACCAGGCTATTAAAGCAGGTTGTTGAACCAGGTTGTTGAACCAGGCTAGTAAAGCAGGTTGTTGAACCAGGCTATTAAAGCAGGTTGTTGAACCAGGTTGTTGAACCAGGCTATTAAAGCAGGTTGTTGAACCAGGCTATTAAAGCAGGTTGTTGAACCAGGCTATTAAAGCAGGTTGTTGAACCAGGCTATTAAAGCAGGTTGTTGAACCAGGCTAGTAAAGCAGGTTGTTGAACCAGGCTATTAAAGCAGGTTGTTGAACCAGGTTGTTGAACCAGGCTATTAAAGCAGGTTGTTGAACCAGGCTATTAAAGCAGGTTGTTGAACCAGGCTATTAAAGCAGGTTGTTGAACCAGGCTATTAAAGCAGGTTGTTGAACCAGGCTATTAAAGCAGGTTGTTGAACCAGGCTATTAAAGCAGGTTGTTGAACCAGGCTATTAAAGCAGGTTGTTGAACATGTAATTACACTGTAATAAGGACCACTTAAAGGGAAGTGTTCCCGGTCAGAGTCCTGTCCGGATCTGTCGTCATAAGGATTATGAGTCAGAGTCCTGTCACCATTAGGATTATGAGTCAGAGTCCTGTCATCATGAGGGTTATGAGTCAGTGTCCTGTCATCATGAGGGTTATGAGTCAGTGTCCTGTCATCACTAGGGTTATGAGTCAGTGTCCTGTCACCATGAGGGTTATGAGTCAGTGTCCTGTCACCATGAGGGTTATGAGTCAGAGTCCTGTCACCATTAGGGTTATGAGTCAGTGTCCTGTCACCATTAGGGTTATGAGTCAGAGTCCTGTCATCATGAGGGTTATGAGTCAGAGTCCTGTCATCACTAGGGTTATGAGTCAGTGTCCTGTCACCATGAGGGTTATGAGTCAGTGTCCTGTCACCATGAGGGTTATGAGTCAGAGTCCTGTCACCATTAGGGTTATGAGTCAGAGTCCTGTCACCATTAGGGTTATGAGTCAGAGTCCTGTCACCATTAGGGTTATGAGTCAGTGTCCTGTCACCATGAGGGTTATGAGTCAGTGTCCTGTCACCATTAGGGTTATGAGTCAGTGTCCTGTCATCATTAGGATTATGAGTCAGTGTCCTGTCATCATGAGGGTTATGAGTCAGTGTCCTGTCACCATTAGGGTTATGAGTCAGAGTCCTGTCATCATGAGGGTTATGAGTCAGAGTCCTGTCATCACTAGGGTTATGAGTCAGAGTCCTGTCACCATTAGGGTTATGAGTCAGAGTCCTGTCACCATTAGGGTTATGTGTCAGTGTCCTGTCATCATGAGGGTTATGAGTCAGTGTCCTGTCACCATTAGGGTTATGAGTCAGTGTCCTGTCTTGGCATCATTAGGATTATGAGTCAGAGTCCTGTCATGACTAGGGTTATGAGTCAGAGTCCTGTCACCATTAGGGTTATGAGTCAGAGTCCTGTCACCATTAGGGTTATGAGTCAGAGTCCTGTCACCATTAGGGTTATGAGTCAGAGTCCTGTCACCATTAGGGTTATGAGTCAGTGTCCTGTCACCATGAGGGTTATGAGTCAGTGTCCTGTCACCATTAGGGTTATGAGTCAGAGTCCTGTCACCATTAGGGTTATGAGTCAGAGTCCTGTCACCATTAGGGTTATGAGTCAGAGTCCTGTCACCATTAGGGTTATGAGTCAGAGTCCTGTCACCATTAGGGTTATGAGTCAGTGTCCTGTCACCATGAGGGTTATGAGTCAGTGTCCTGTCACCATTAGGGTTATGAGTCAGTGTCCTGTCATCATGAGGTTATGAGTCAGTGTCTGTCACCATTAGGGTTATGAGTCAAGTCCTGTCATCATGAGGGTTATGAGTCAGAGTCCTGTCATCATGAGGGTTATGAGTCAGTGTCCTGTCATCACTAGGATTATGAGTCAGTGTCCTGTCACCATGAGGGTTATGAGTCAGTGTCCTGTCACCATGGGGGTTATGAGTCAGTGTCCTGTCACCATGAGGGTTATGAGTCAGTGTCCTGTCATCACTAGGTTATGAGTCAGAGTCCTCACCATTAGGGTTATGAGTCAGAGTCCTGTCACCATTAGGGTTATGTGTCAGTGTCCTGTCATCATGAGGGTTATGAGTCAGTGTCCTGTCACCATTAGGGTTATGAGTCAGTGTCCTGTCTTGGCATCATTAGGATTATGAGTCAGAGTCCTGTCATCACTAGGATTATGAGTCAGTGTCCTGTCACCATTAGGGTTATGAGTCAGTGTCCTGTCATCACTAGGGTTATGAGTCAGTGTCCTGTCATCACTAGGGTTATGAGTCAGTGTCCTGTCGTCATGAGGGCTATGAGTCAGTGTCCTGTCGTCATAAGGATTATGAGTCAGTGTCCTGTCACCATTAGGGTTAAGGCATTGTCCTGTCATCATGAGGGTTATGAGTCAGTGTCCTGTCACCATGAGGTTGTGAGTCAGTGTCCTGTCACTACTAGGGCTATGAGTCAGAGTCCTGTCACCATTAGGGTTATGAGTCAGAGTCCTGTCACTGATTAGGGCTATGTGTCAGTGTCCTGTCATCATGAGGGGGTTATGAGTCAGTGTCCTGTCACCATTAGGGTTATGAGTCAGAGTCCTGTCATCACTAGGATTATGAGTCAGTGTCCTGTCATCACCAGGGTTATGAGTCAGTGTCCTTTCATCACTAGGGTTATGAGTCAGTGTCCTGTCACCATTAGGGTTATGAGTCAGTGTCCTGTCTTGGCATCATTAGGATTATGAGTCAGAGTCCTGTCATCACTAGGATTATGAGTCAGTGTCCTGTCACCATTAGGGTTATGAGTCAGTGTCCTGTCATCACTAGGGTTATGAGTCAGTGTCCTGTCATCATGAGGGTTATGAGTCAGTGTCCTGTCACCATTAGTGTTATGGGTCAGTGTCCTGTCACCATTATGGTTATGAGTCAGTGTCCTGTCACCATTAGGGTTATGAGTCAGTGTCCTGTCACCATTAGGGTTATGAGTCAGTGTTATGAGTCAGTCCTGTCTTGGCATCATTAGGATTATGAGTCAGTGTCCTGTCATCATGAGGGTTATGAGTCAGTGTCCTGTCACCATTAGGGTTATGAGTCAGTGTCCTGTCATCACTAGGGTTATGAGTCAGAGTCCTGTCATCACTAGGGTTATGAGTCAGTGTCCTGTCACCATGAGGGTTATGAGTCAGAGTCCTGTCACCATTAGGGTTATGAGTCAGTGTCCTGTCATCATAAGGATTATGAGTCAGTGTCCTGTCACCATTAGGGGTTATGAGTCAGTGTCCTGTCATCATGAGGGTTATGAGTCAGTGTCCTGTCACCATTAGGGTTATGAGTCAGTGTCCTGCCATCACTAGGGTTATGAGTCAGAGTCCTGTCATCATGAGGGTTATGAGTCAGTGTCCTGTCACCTTGAGGGTTATGAGTCAGTGTCCTGTCATCATGAGGGTTATGAGTCAGAGTCCTGTCATCACTAGGGTTATGAGTCAGTGTCCTGTCACCATGAGGGTTATGAGTCAGAGTCCTGTCACCATTAGGGTTATGAGTCATTGTCCTGTCACCATTAGGGTTATGAGTCAGTGTTATGAGTCAGTCCTGTCTTGGCATCATTAGGATTATGAGTCAGTGTCCTGTCATCATGAGGGTTATGAGTCAGTGTCCTGTCGTCATGAGGGTTATGAGTCAGTGTCCTGTCACCATTATGGTTATGAGTCAGTGTCCTGTCACCATTAGGGTTATGAGTCAGTGTCCTGTCACCATGAGGGTTATGAGTCAGTGTCCTGTCATCACTAGGGTTATGAGTCAGTGTCCTGTCATCACTAGGGTTATGAGTCAGTGTCCTGTCATCATGAGGGTTATGAGTCAGTGTCCTGTCACCATTAGTGTTATGAGTCAGTGTCCTGTCACCATTAGGGTTATGAGTCAGTGTCCTGTCACCATTAGTGTTATGAGTCAGTGTCCTGTCACCATTAGGGTTATGAGTCAGTGTCCTGTCACCATTAGGGTTATGAGTCAGTGTCCTGTCACCATTAGGGTTATGAGTCAGTGTCCTGTCTTGGCATCATTAGGATTATGAGTCAGAGTCCTGTCATCACTAGGATTATGAGTCAGTGTCCTGTCACCATTAGGGTTATGAGTCAGTGTCCTGTCATCACTAGGGTTATGAGTCAGTGTCCTGTCATCATGAGGGTTATGAGTCAGTGTCCTGTCACCATTAGTGTTATGAGTCAGTGTCCTGTCACCATTATGGTTATGAGTCAGTGTCCTGTCACCATTAGGGTTATGAGTCAGTGTCCTGTCACCATTAGGGTTATGAGTCAGTGTTATGAGTCAGTCCTGTCTTGGCATCATTAGGATTATGAGTCAGTGTCCTGTCATCATGAGGGTTATGAGTCAGTGTCCTGTCACCATTAGGGTTATGAGTCAGTGTCCTGTCATCACTAGGGTTATGAGTCATTGTCCTGTCATCACTAGGGTTATGAGTCAGTGTCCTGTCACCATGAGGTTTATGAGTCAGAGTCCTGTCACCATTAGGGTTATGAGTCAGTGTCCTGTCACCATGAGGGTTATGAGTCAGTCCTGTCATCACTAGGGTTATGAGTCATTGTCCTGTCATCACTAGGGTTATGAGTCAGTGTCCTGTCACCATGAGGTTTATGAGTCAGTGTCCTGTCACCATTAGGGTTATGAGTCAGTGTCCTGTCATCACTAGGGTTATGAGTCAGAGTCCTGTCATCATGAGGGTTATGAGTCAGTGTCCTGTCACCATGAGGGTTATGAGTCAGTGTCCTGTCATCATGAGGGTTATGAGTCAGAGTCCTGTCACCATTAGGGTTATGAGTCAGTGTTATGAGTCAGTCCTGTCTTGGCATCATTAGGATTATGAGTCAGTGTCCTGTCATCATGAGGGTTATGAGTCAGTGTCCTGTCGTCATGAGGGTTATGAGTCAGTGTCCTGTCACCATTATGGTTATGAGTCAGTGTCCTGTCACCATTAGGGTTATGAGTCAGTGTCCTGTCACCATGAGGGTTATGAGTCAGTCCTGTCATCACTAGGGTTATGAGTCAGTGTCCTGTCATCACTAGGGTTATGAGTCAGTGTCCTGTCATCATGAGGGTTATGAGTCAGAGTCCTGTCATCACTAGGGTTATGAGTCAGTGTCCTGTCATCACTAGGGTTATGAGTCAGTGTCCTGTCATCATGAGGGTTATGAGTCAGTGTCCTGTCACCATTAGTGTTACGAGTCAGTGTCCTGTCACCATTAGGGTTATGAGTCAGTGTCCTTGTCACCATTAGGTTATGAGTCAGTGTCCTGTCACCATTAGGGTTATGAGTCAGTGTTATGAGTCAGTCCTGTCTTGGCATCATTAGGATTATGAGTCAGTGTCCTGTCATCATGAGGGTTATGAGTCAGTGTCCTGTCATCATGAGGGTTAAGGAGTCAGTGTCCTGTCACCATGAGTTATGAGTCAGTGTCCTGCCATCACTAGGGTTATGAGTCAGTGTCCTGCCATCACAGGGGGTTATGAGTCAGAGTCCTGTCATCATGAGGGTTATGAGTCAGTGTCCTGTCACCTTGAGGGTTATTAGTCACCATGTTATGAGTCAGTGTCCTGTCACCATCACCATAGGGTTATGAGTCAGTGTCCTGTCACCATTAGGGTTATGAGTCATTGTCCTGTCACCATTAGGGTTATGAGTCAGTGTTATGAGTCAGTCCTGTCTTGGCATCATTAGGATTATGAGTCAGTGTCCTGTCATGAGGGTTATGATCAATGAGAGGTTATGAGTCAGTGTCCTGTCACCATTAGGGTTATGAGTCATCACAGTGTCCTGTCATCACTAGGGTTATGAGTCAGTGTCCTGTCACCATGAGGGTTATGAGTCAGTCCTGTCATCACTAGGGTTATGAGTCAGTGTCCTGTCATCACTAGGGTTATGAGTCAGTGTCCTGTCATCATGAGGGTTATGAGTTAGTGTCCTGTCACCATTAGTGTTATGAGTCAGTGTCCTGTCACCATTAGGGTTATGAGTCAGTGTCCTGTCACCATTAGTGTTATGAGTCAGTGTCCTGTCACCATTATTAGGGTTATGAGTCAGTGTCCTGTCACCATTAGGTTATGAGTCAGTGTCCTTGTCACCATTAGGGTTATGAGTCAGTGTCCTGTCTTGGCATCATTAGGATTATGAGTCAGAGTCCTGTCATCACTAGGATTATGAGTCAGTGTCCTGTCACCATTAGGGTTATGAGTCAGTGTCCTGTCATCACTAGGGTTATGAGTCAGTGTCCTGTCATCATGAGGGTTATGAGTCAGTGTCCTGTCACCATTAGTGTTATGAGTCAGTGTCCTGTCACCATTATGGTTATGAGTCAGTGTCCTGTCACCATTAGGGTTATGAGTCAGTGTCCTGTCACCATTAGGGTTATGAGTCAGTGTCCTGTCTTGGCATCATTAGGATTATGAGTCAGTGTCCTGTCATCATGAGGGTTATGAGTCAGTGTCCTGTCACCATTAGGGTTATGAGTCAGTGTCCTGTCATCACTAGGGTTATGAGTCAGTGTCCTGTCATCACTAGGGTTATGAGTCAGTGTCCTGTCACCATGAGGGTTATGAGTCAGAGTCCTGTCACCATTAGGGTTATGAGTCAGTGTCCTGTCACCATTAGGGTTATGAGTCAGTGTCCTGTCACCATTAGGGTTATGAGTCAGTGTCCTGTCACCATTAGGGTTATGAGTCAGTGTCCTGTCACCATTAGGGTTATGAGTCAGTGTCCTGTCACCATTAGGGTTATGAGTCAGTGTCCTGTCACCATGAGGGTTATGAGTCAGTGTCCTGTCACCATTAGGGTTATGAGTCAGTGTCCTGTCATCACTAGGGTTATGAGTCAGAGTCCTGTCATCACTGAGGGTTATGAGTCAGTGTCCTGTCACCATGAGGGTTATGAGTCAGTGTCCTGTCATCACTGAGGGTTATGAGTCAGGTCCTGTCATCACTAGGATTATGAGTCAGAGTCCTGTCACCATTAGGGTTATGAGTCAGAGTCCTGTCACCATTAGGGTTATGAGTCATTGTCCTGTCACCATTAGGGTTATGAGTCAGTGTTATGAGTCAGTCCTGTCTTGGCATCATTAGGATTATGAGTCAGTGTCCTGTCATCATGAGGGTTATGAGTCAGTGTCCTGTCGCCATGAGGGTTATGAGTCAGTGTCCTGTCACCATTAGGGTTATGAGTCAGTGTCCTGTCACCATTAGGGTTATGAGTCAGTGTCCTGTCACCATGAGGGTTATGAGTCAGGTCCTGTCATCACTAGGGTTATGAGTCAGTGTCCTGTCATCACTAGGGTTATGAGTCAGTGTCCTGTCATCATGAGGGTTATGAGTCAGTGTCCTGTCACCATTAGTGTTATGAGTCAGTGTCCTGTCACCATTAGGGTTATGAGTCAGTGTCCTGTCACCATTAGGGTTATGAGTCAGTGTCCTGTCACCATTAGGGTTATGAGTCAGTGTTATGATCAGTCCTGTCTTGGCATCATTAGGATTATGAGTCAGTGTCCTGTCATCATGAGGGTTATGAGTCAGTGTCCTGTCACCATTAGGGTTATGAGTCAGTGTCCTGTCATCACTAGGGTTATGAGTCAGTGTCCTGTCACCATGAGGGTTATGAGTCAGTCCTGTCATCACTAGGGTTATGAGTCAGTGTCCTGTCATCACTAGGGTTATGAGTCAGTGTCCTGTCATCATGAGGGTTATGAGTCAGTGTCCTGTCACCATTAGTGGTTATGAGTCAGTGTCCTGTCACCATTAGGGTTATGAGTCAGTGTCCTGTCACCATTAGGGTTATGAGTCAGTGTCCTGTCACCATTAGGGTTATGAGTCAGTGTCCTGTCACCATTAGGGTTATGAGTCAGTGTCCTGTCACCATTAGGGTTATGAGTCAGTGTCCTGTCATCATGAGGGTTATGAGTCAGTGTCCTGTCTTGGCATCATTAGGATTATGAGTCAGAGTCCTGTCACCATTAGGGTTATGAGTCAGTGTCCTGTCACCATTAGGGTTATGAGTCAGTGTCCTGTCACCATTAGGGTTATGAGTCAGTGTCCTGTCACCATTAGGGTTATGAGTCAGTGTCCTGTCTTGGCATCATTAGGATTATGAGTCAGAGTCCTGTCATCACTAGGATTATGAGTCAGTGTCCTGTCACCATTAGGGTTATGAGTCAGTGTCCTGTCATCACTAGGGTTATGAGTCAGTGTCCTGTCATCATGAGGGTTATGAGTCAGTGTCCTGTCACCATTAGGGTTATGAGTCAGTGTCCTGTCACCATGAGGGTTATGAGTCAGTGTCCTGTCACCATTGAGGGTTATGAGTCAGTGTCCTGCATCACTAGGGTTATGAGTCAGGTCTGTCATCATGAGGGTTATGAGTCAGTGTCCTGTCACCATGAGGGTTATGAGTCAGTGTCCTGTCATCATGAGGGTTATGAGTCAGAGTCCTGTCATCACTAGGGTTATGAGTCAGTGTCCTGTCACCATGAGGGTTATGAGTCAGAGTCCTGTCACCATTAGGGTTATGAGTCATTGTCCTGTCACCATTAGGGTTATAGTCAGTGTCATGAGTCAGTCCTGTCTTGGCATCATTAGGATTATGAGTCAGTGTCCTGTCATCATGAGGGTTATGAGTCAGTGTCCTGTCATCATGAGGGTTATGAGTCAGTGTCCTGTCACCATTAGGGTTATGAGTCAGTGTCCTGTCACCATTAGGGTTATGAGTCAGTGTCTGTCCCTGAGGGTTATGAGTCAGTCCTGTCATCACTAGGGTTATGAGTCAGTGTCCTGTCATCACTAGGGTTATGAGTCAGTGTCCTGTCATCATGAGGGTTATGAGTCAGTGTCCTGTCATCACTAGGGTTATGAGTCAGTGTCCTGTCATCACTAGGGTTATGAGTCAGTGTCCTGTCATCATGAGGGTTATGAGTCAGTGTCCTGTCATCACTAGGGTTATGAGTCAGTGTCCTGTCATCATTAGGGTTATGAGTCAGTGTCCTGTCATCACTAGGGTTATGAGTCAGTGTCCTGTCACACTAGGGTTATGAGTCAGTGTCCTGTCATCATTAGGATTATGAGTCAGTGTCCTGTCACCATTAGGGTTATGAGTCAGTGTCCTGTCATCATTAGGGTTATGAGTCAGTGTCCTGTCATCACTAGGGTTATGAGTCAGTGTCCTGTCACCATGAGGGTTATGAGTCAGTGTCCTGTCACCATTAGGGTTATGAGTCAGTGTCCTGTCACCATAAGGATTATGAGTCAGTGTCCTGTCACCATTAGGGTTATGAGTCAGTGTCCTGTCATCATGAGGGTTATGAGTCAGTGTCCTGTCATCATGAGGGTTATGAGTCAGTGTCCTGTCACCATTAGGGTTATGAGTCAGTGTCCTGTCATCACTAGGGTTATGAGTCAGTGTCCTGTCATCATGAGGGTTATGAGTCAGTGTCCTGTCACCATGAGGGTTATGAGTCAGTGTCCTGTCATCATGAGGGTTATGAGTCAGTGTCCTGTCATCACTAGGGTTATGAGTCAGTGTCCTGTCACCATTAGGGTTATGAGTCAGAGTCCTGTCACCATTAGGGTTATGAGTCAGTGTCCTGTCACCATTAGGGTTATGAGTCAGTGTCCTGTCACCATTAGGGTTATGAGTCAGTGTCCTGTCATCATTAGGGTTATGAGTCAGTGTCCTGTCATCATGAGGGTTATGAGTCAGTGTCCTGTCACCATTAGGGTTATGAGTCAGTGTCCTGTCACCATTAGGGTTATGAGTCAGTGTCCTGTCACCATGAGGGTTATGAGTCAGGTCCTGTCATCACTAGGGTTATGAGTCAGTGTCCTGTCATCACTAGGGTTATGAGTCAGTGTCCTGTCACCATGAGGGTTATGAGTCAGTGTCCTGTCACCATTAGTGTTATGAGTCAGTGTCCTGTCACCATTAGGGTTATGAGTCAGTGTCCTGTCACCATTAGGGTTATGAGTCAGTGTCCTGTCACCATTAGGGTTATGAGTCAGTGTTATGAGTCAGTCCTGTCTTGGCATCATTAGGATTATGAGTCAGTGTCCTGTCATCATGAGGGTTATGAGTCAGTGTCCTGTCACCATTAGGGTTATGAGTCAGTGTCCTGTCATCACTAGGGTTATGAGTCAGTGTCCTGTCACCATTAGGGTTATGAGTCAGTGTCCTGTCATCACTAGGGTTATGAGTCAGTGTCCTGTCATCATGAGGGTTATGAGTCAGTGTCCTGTCATCACTGAGGGTTATGAGTCAGTGTCCTGTCACCATTAGGGTTATGAGTCAGTGTCCTGTCACCATTAGGGTTATGAGTCAGTGTCCTGTCACCATTAGGGTTATGAGTCAGTGTCCTGTCATCACTAGGGTTATGAGTCAGTGTCCTGTCACCATTAGGGTTATGAGTCAGAGTCCTGTCACCATTAGGGTTATGAGTCAGTGTCCTGTCACCATTAGGGTTATGAGTCAGTGTCCTGTCACCATTAGGGTTATGAGTCAGTGTCCTGTCACCATTAGGGTTATGAGTCAGTGTCCTGTCTTGGCATCATTAGGATTATGAGTCAGAGTCCTGTCATCACTAGGATTATGAGTCAGTGTCCTGTCACCATTAGGGTTATGAGTCAGTGTCCTGTCATCACTAGGGTTATGAGTCAGTGTCCTGTCATCATGAGGGTTATGAGTCAGTGTCCTGTCACCATTAGGGTTATGAGTCAGTGTCCTGTCACCATTATGGTTATGAGTCAGTGTCCTGTCACCATTAGGGTTATGAGTCAGTGTTATGAGTCAGTCCTGTCTTGGCATCATTAGGATTATGAGTCAGTGTCCTGTCATCATGGGGGTTATGAGTCAGTGTCCTGTCATCATGAGGGTTATGAGTCAGTGTCCTGTCACCATTAGGGTTATGAGTCAGTGTCCTGCCATCACTAGGGTTATGAGTCAGAGTCCTGTCATCATGAGGGTTTTGAGTCAGTGTCCTGTCACCATTGAGGGTTATGAGTCAGTGTCCTGTCATCATGAGGGTTATGAGTCAGAGTCCTGTCATCACTAGGGTTATGAGTCAGTGTCCTGTCACCATGAGGGTTATGAGTCAGAGTCCTGTCACCATTAGGGTTATGAGTCATTGTCCTGTCACCATTAGGGTTATGAGTCAGAGTCCTGTCATCATTAGGATTATGAGTCAGTGTCCTGTCATCATGAGGGTTATGAGTCAGTGTCCTGTCATCATGAGGGTTATGAGTCAGTGTCCTGTCACCATTATGGTTATGAGTCAGTGTCCTGTCACCATTAGGGTTATGAGTCAGTGTCCTGTCACCATGAGGGTTATGAGTCAGTCCTGTCATCACTAGGGTTATGAGTCAGTGTCCTGTCATCACTAGGGTTATGAGTCAGTGTCCTGTCATCATGAGGGTTATGAGTCAGTGTCCTGTCACCATTAGTGTTATGAGTCAGTGTCCTGTCACCATTAGGGTTATGAGTCAGTGTCCTGTCACCATTAGTGTTATGAGTCAGTGTCCTGTCACCATTAGGGTTATGAGTCAGTGTCCTGTCACCATTAGGGTTATGAGTCAGTGTCCTGTCACCATTAGGGTTATGAGTCAGTGTCCTGTCTTGGCATCATTAGGATTATGAGTCAGAGTCCTGTCATCACTAGGATTATGAGTCAGTGTCCTGTCACCATTAGGGTTATGAGTCAGTGTCCTGTCATCACTAGGGTTATGAGTCAGTGTCCTGTCATCATGAGGGTTATGAGTCAGTGTCCTGTCACCATTAGTGTTATGAGTCAGTGTCCTGTCACCATTATGGTTATGAGTCAGTGTCCTGTCACCATTAGGGTTATGAGTCAGTGTCCTGTCACCATTAGGGTTATGAGTCAGTGTTATGAGTCAGTCCTGTCTTGGCATCATTAGGATTATGAGTCAGTGTCCTGTCATCATGAGGGTTATGAGTCAGTGTCCTGTCACCATTAGGGTTATGAGTCAGTGTCCTGTCATCACTAGGGTTATGAGTCATTGTCCTGTCATCACTAGGGTTATGAGTCAGTGTCCTGTCACCATGAGGGTTATGAGTCAGAGTCCTGTCACCATTAGGGTTATGAGTCAGTGTCCTGTCATCATAAGGATTATGAGTCAGTGTCCTGTCACCATTAGGGTTATGAGTCAGTGTCCTGTCATCATGAGGGTTATGAGTCAGTGTCCTGTCACCATTAGGGTTATGAGTCAGTGTCCTGTCATCACTAGGGTTATGAGTCAGAGTCCTGTCATCATGAGGGTTATGAGTCAGTGTCCTGTCACCATTAGTGTTATGAGTCAGTGTCCTGTCACCATTAGGGTTATGAGTCAGTGTCCTGTCACCATTAGGGTTATGAGTCAGTGTCCTGTCACCATTAGGGTTATGAGTCAGTGTTATGAGTCAGTCCTGTCTTGGCATCATTAGGATTATGAGTCAGTGTCCTGTCATCATGAGGGTTATGAGTCAGTGTCCTGTCACCATTAGGGTTATGAGTCAGTGTCCTGTCATCACTAGGGTTATGAGTCAGTGTCCTGTCACCATGAGGGTTATGAGTCAGTCCTGTCATCACTAGGGTTATGAGTCAGTGTCCTGTCATCACTAGGGTTATGAGTCAGTGTCCTGTCATCATGAGGGTTATGAGTTAGTGTCCTGTCACCATTAGTGTTATGAGTCAGTGTCCTGTCACCATTAGGGTTATGAGTCAGTGTCCTGTCACCATTAGTGTTATGAGTCAGTGTCCTGTCACCATTAGGGTTATGAGTCAGTGTCCTGTCACCATTAGGGTTATGAGTCAGTGTCCTGTCACCATTAGGGTTATGAGTCAGTGTCCTGTCTTGGCATCATTAGGATTATGAGTCAGAGTCCTGTCATCACTAGGATTATGAGTCAGTGTCCTGTCACCATTAGGGTTATGAGTCAGTGTCCTGTCATCACTAGGGTTATGAGTCAGTGTCCTGTCATCATGAGGGTTATGAGTCAGTGTCCTGTCACCATTAGTGTTATGAGTCAGTGTCCTGTCACCATTATGGTTATGAGTCAGTGTCCTGTCACCATTAGGGTTATGAGTCAGTGTCCTGTCACCATTAGGGTTATGAGTCAGTGTTATGAGTCAGTCCTGTCTTGGCATCATTAGGATTATGAGTCAGTGTCCTGTCATCATGAGGGTTATGAGTCAGTGTCCTGTCACCATTAGGGTTATGAGTCAGTGTCCTGTCATCACTAGGGTTATGAGTCATTGTCCTGTCATCACTAGGGTTATGAGTCAGTGTCCTGTCACCATGAGGGTTATGAGTCAGAGTCCTGTCACCATTAGGGTTATGAGTCAGTGTCCTGTCATCATAAGGATTATGAGTCAGTGTCCTGTCACCATTAGGGTTATGAGTCAGTGTCCTGTCATCATGAGGGTTATGAGTCAGTGTCCTGTCACCATTAGGGTTATGAGTCAGTGTCCTGTCATCACTAGGGTTATGAGTCAGAGTCCTGTCATCATGAGGGTTATGAGTCAGTGTCCTGTCACCATGAGGGTTATGAGTCAGTGTCCTGTCATCACTGAGGGTTATGAGTCAGTCCTGTCATCACTAGGATTATGAGTCAGAGTCCTGTCACCATTAGGGTTATGAGTCAGAGTCCTGTCACCATTAGGGTTATGAGTCATTGTCCTGTCACCATTAGGGTTATGAGTCAGTGTTATGAGTCAGTCCTGTCTTGGCATCATTAGGATTATGAGTCAGTGTCCTGTCACCATTATGGTTATGAGTCAGTGTCCTGTCACCATTAGGGTTATGAGTCAGTGTCCTGTCACCATGAGGGTTATGAGTCAGTCCTGTCATCACTAGGGTTATGAGTCAGTGTCCTGTCATCACTAGGGTTATGAGTCAGTGTCCTGTCATCATGAGGGTTATGAGTCAGTGTCCTGTCACCATTAGTGTTATGAGTCAGTGTCCTGTCACCATTAGGGTTATGAGTCAGTGTCCTGTCACCATTAGGGTTATGAGTCAGTGTCCTGTCACCATTAGGGTTATGAGTCAGTGTTATGAGTCAGTCCTGTCTTGGCATCATTAGGATTATGAGTCAGTGTCCTGTCATCATGAGGGTTATGAGTCAGTGTCCTGTCACCATTAGGGTTATGAGTCAGTGTCCTGTCATCACTAGGGTTATGAGTCAGTGTCCTGTCACCATGAGGGTTATGAGTCAGAGTCCTGTCACCATGAGGGTTATGAGTCAGTGTCCTGTCATCATAAGGATTATGAGTCAGTGTCCTGTCACCATTAGGGTTATGAGTCAGTGTCCTGTCATCATGAGGGTGATGAGTCAGTGTCCTGTCACCATTAGGGTTATGAGTCAGTGTCCTGTCATCACTAGGGTTATGAGTCAGAGTCCTATCATCATGAGGGTTATGAGTCAGTGTCCTGTCACCATGAGGGTTATGAGTCAGTGTCCTGTCATCATGAGGGTTATGAGTCAGTCCTGTCATCACTAGGATTATGAGTCAGAGTCCTGTCACCATTAGGGTTATGAGTCAGAGTCCTGTCACCATGAGGGTTATGAGTCAGTGTCCTGTCATCATAAGGATTATGAGTCAGTGTCCTGTCATCATGAGGGTTATGAGTCAGTGTCCTGTCATCACTAGGATTATGAGTCAGAGTCCTGTCACCATTAGGGTTATGAGTCAGTGTCCTGTCACCATTAGGGTTATGAGTCAGTGTCCTGTCACCATTAGGGTTATGAGTCAGAGTCCTGTCACCATGAGGGTTATGAGTCAGTCCTGTCACCATTAGGATTATGAGTCAGTGTCCTGTCATCATGAGGGTTATGAGTCAGTGTCCTGTCACCATTAGGGTTATGAGTCAGTGTCCTGTCATCATTAGGATTATGAGTCAGTCCTGTCCTGTCATCATTAGGATTGTGAGTCAGTGTCCTGTCATCATTAGGATTGTGAGTCAGAGTCCCGTCTTCATTAGGGTTATGAGTCAGAGTCCTGTCACCATTATGATTATGAGTCAGTCCTGTCCTGTCATCATTAGGATTGTGAGTCAGCGTCCTGTCACCATTAGGGTTATGAGTCAGTGTCCTGTCACCATTAGGGTTATGAGTCAGAGTCCTGTCACCATTAGGGTTATGAGTCAAGCGTCCTGTCACCATTATGATTATGAGTCAGTCCTGTCCTGTCATCATTAGGATTGTGAGTCAGGAGTCCTGTCATCACTAGGGTTATGAGTCAGTCCTGTCCTGTCATTATTAGGATTGTGAGTCAGAGTCCTGTCTTCATGGTATTTTAGCATAGTCTATGAAACTGAAAGATTTTCTTGTATTTGTTTGTGTTTTTTGTAAGTTAACCCTGTTTGATTGATATGTATCAAATCTGGTAAGACTTTTTCCATTTTATTGCTTATGAGCTTTGTTATTATTTCTTTTATTGTCACAATTTATTTAATGTATGGTTATTTAATCAGTAGGGGATTCTCCAGATAACTGTTTGATACATGGAACTAGAATGACTGGATTGAGTGACGTGTGCTTTCTCTAAGATAATGATTTATATTTCTTTATTTTCTTTCATTTATTTTCTAAATAAGATTTTGCCAGGTATGAGATAATCATTCCCCTAATGTAGACCTTACATTAAAGGCATCTCGATTTTTATATATTTTCTCTATTCTCTGTTTTATTTATTTTTATTTCACCTTTATTTAACCAGGTAGGCTAGTTGAGAACAAGTTCTCATTTACAACTGCGACCTGGCCAAGATAAAGCATACAGCAGTGTGAACAGACAACACAGAGTTACACATGGAGTAAACAATTATCAAGTCAATAACACAGTAGAAAAAAAGGAAAAAAGGGGAGTCTATATACATTGTGTGCAAAAAGGCATGAGGAGGTAGGCAAATAATTACAATTTTGCAGATTAACACTGGAGTGATGAATGATCAGATGGTCATGTACAGGTAGAGATATCGGTGTGCAAAAGAGCAGAAAAGTAAATAAATATAAACAGTATGGGGATGAGGTAGGTAATTTGGGTGGGCTATTTACCGATAGACTATGTACAGCTGCAGCGATCGGTTAGCTGCTCAGATAGCAGATGTTTGAAGTTGGTGAGGAGATAAAAGTCTCCAACTTCAGCGATTTTGGTCGTTCCAGTCACAGGCAGCAGAGAACTGGAACGAAAGGCGAGCAAATGGTGTTGGCTTGAGGGATGATCAGTGAGATACACCTGCTGGAGCACGTGCTACGGGTGGGTGTTACCATCGTGACCAATGAACTGAGATAGGCGGAGCTTTACCAGCATGGACTTGTAGATGACCTGGAGCCAGTGGGTCAGGTGTGAATATGTAGCGAGGCCAGCCGACTAGAGCATACAGGTCGCAGTAGTGGGTGGTATAAGGTGCTTTAGTAACAAAACGGATGGCACTGTTATAAACTGCATCCAATTTGCTGAGTAGAGTATTGGAAGCTATTTTATAGATGACATCGCCGAAGTCGAGGATCGGTAGGATAGTCAGTTTTACAAGGGTAAGTTTGGCGGGCGTGAGTGAAGGAGGCTTTGTTGCGGAATAGAAAGCCGACTCTAGATTTGATTTTGGATTGGAGATGTTTGATATGAGTCTGGAAGGAGAGTTTAGTGTCTAGCCAGATACCTAGGTACTTATAGATGTCCACATATTCTAGGTGGAACCATTCAGGGTGGTGATGCTAGTCGGGCATGCGGCAGGCAGAGAATGGTTAAAAAGCATGCATTTGGTTTCACTAGCGTTTAAGAGCAGTTGGAGGCCACGGAAGGAGTGTTGTATGGCGTTGAATCTCGTTTGGAGGTTAGATAGCACAGTGTCCAAGGACGGGCGGAAGTATACAGAATGGTGTCGTGCGTAGAGGTGTATCAGGGAAAAGCCCGCAGCAAGAGCAACATCATTGATATACAGAGAAAAAGAGTCGGTCCGAGAATTTAACCCTGTGGCACCCCCATAGAGACTGCCAGAGGACCGGACAGCATGTACCCTCCGATTTGACACACTGAAGTCTGTCTGCAAAGTAGTTGGTGAACCAGGCAAGGCAGTCATTAGAAAAACCGAGGCTACTGAGTCTGCCGATAAGAAATGGTGATTGACAGAGTCAGAAAGCCTTGGCCAGGTCGATGAAGACGGCTGCACAGTACTGTCTTTGATCGATGGCGGTAATGATATTGTTTAGTACCTTGAGCGTGGCTGAGGTGCACCCATGACCGCTCGGAAACCAGATTGCACAGCGGAGAAGGTAGGGATTCGAGATGGTCAGTGACCTGTTTGTTGACTTGGCTTTCGAAGACCTTAGATAGGCAGGGCAGGATGGATATAGGTCTGTAACAGTTTGGGTCCAGGGTGTCTCCCCCTTTGAAGAGGGGGATGACTGCGGCATAGACGTCTAATGTCTGTGGAAATTGGGACTGCACCAAAAGACTTCTAAAAGGAATCATCCAATGCTTACCGAGGTGTAGCCTACAGTGTTGCCTGACATGTCGTTGTATGAATGCCCATCTATGGTAAGCCTACCATTTGTAAAACACCAGAAAATATGTCAGGTCTGGACAGGACCAAAAAAAGCCATCGGCCCATCCTTACTGGGTGTAGCTTACCATGTCTGCCACAATGTATTTTTATGAATGCCCATGCATGTGGTAACCATTCGTAAAGGAGGCCGTTGCATTGGTTTTATTAGCCCTGATTCCTGTGAATAATCAATGTAGATATTTAAGCTCTGAATATGAGCTACCCTGCTTTGTCAGGAGTAATTGCAAGCCTATTAGCAATGTTTTTACACCAGTGGCGCCCCGTCATTCAGGGCAGGTGGGGCTTTTGAGACCCACATTTTTAGCAAAAATAAATAAATAATTAAATATACATAAATATTTTTGGGGGTGTAGCTTGCCTGTTTTGCATGTAATGAGTGGGGCAGCTGTAATGAGTGGACCAGCTGTAATGGAGTGGACCAGCTGTAATGAGTGGACCAGCTGTAATGAGTGGTGCAGCTGTAATGAGTGGGGCAGCTGTAATGAGTGGACCAGCTGTAATGAGTGGACCAGCTGTAATGAGTGGGGCAGCTGTAATGAGTGGGGCAGCTGTAATGAGTGGACCAGCTGTAATGAGTGGACCAGCTGTAATGAGTGGGGCAGCTGTAATGAGTGGGCAGCTGTAATGAGTGGGGCAGCTGTAATGAGTGGGGCAGCTGTAATGAGTGGGGCAGCTGTAATGAGTGGGACAGCTGTAATGAGTGGGGCAGCTGTAATGAGTGGACCAGCTGTAATGAGTGGACCAGCTGTAATGAGTGGGGCAGCTGTAATGAGTGGGGCAGCTGTAATGAGTGGGGCAGCCGTAATGAGTGGACCAGCTGTAATGAGTGGACCAGCTGTAATGAGTGGACCAGCTGTAATGAGTGGGGCAGCTGTAATGAGTGGACCAGCTGTAATGAGTGGACCAGCTGTAATGAGTGGGGCAGCTGTAATGAGTGGGGCAGCTGTAATGAGTGGGCAGCTGTAATGAGTTACATTATACTGCCTCCAGGTCACATTACATTATACTGCCTCTACATTACATTATACTGCCTCCACATTACATTATACTGCCTCCACATTACATTATACTGTCTCCACATTACATTATACTGCCATCCTTAGTATTAAGGATGGCAGTATAATGCAATGTGGAGACAGTATAATGTAATGTAGAGGCAGTATAATGTAACGTAGAGGCAGTATAATGTCATGTGGAGGCAGTATAATGTAATGTGGAGGCAGTATAATGTAATGTTGAGACAGTATAATGTAATGTGGAGACAGTATAATGTAATGTGGAGGCAGTATAATGTAATGTGGAGGCAGTATAATGTAATGTAGGAGGCAGTATAATGTAATGTAGAGGCAGTATAATGTAATGTGGAGGCAGTATAATGTAATGTGGAGGCAGTATAATGTAATGTGGAGGCAGTATAATGTAATGTGGAGACAGTATAATGTAATGTGGAGACAGTATAATGTAATGTGGAGACAGTATAATGTAATGTTGAGGCAGTATAATGTAATGTTGAGGCAGTATAATGTAATGTGGAGACAGTATAATGTAATGTTGAGACAGTATAATGTAATGTGGAGACAGTATAATGTAATGTGGAGGCAGTATAATGTAATGTGGAGGCAGTATAATGTAATGTGGAGGCAGTATAATGTAATGTGGAGGCAGTATAATGTAATGTGGAGGCAGTATAATGTAACGTGGAGGCAGTATAATGTAACGTGGAGGCAGTATAATGTAATGTAGAGGCAGTATAATGTAATGTGGAGGCAGTATAATGTAACATGGAGACAGTATAATGTAATGTAGAGGCAGTATAATGTAATGTGAGCTGGAGGCAGTATAATGTAACGTGGAGGCAGTATAATGTAATGTGGAGGCAGTATAATGTAATGTGGAGGCAGTATAATGTAATGTGGAGGCAGTATAATGTAATGTGGAGGCAGTATAATGTAATGTGGAGGCAGTATAATGTAATGTGAGCTGGAGGCAGTATAATGTAATGTGAGCTGGAGGCAGTATAATGTAATGTGGAGGCAGTATAATGTAATGTGGAGGCAGTATAATGTAATGTGGAGGCAGTATAATGTAATGTGAGCTGGAGAGCAGTATAATGTAATGTGGAGGCAGTATAATGTAATGTGGAGGCAGTATAATGTAATGTGGAGGCAGTATAATGTAATGTTGAGACAGTATAATGTAATGTGGAGACAGTATAATGTAATGCTGAGACAGTATAATGTAATGTGGAGACAGTATAATGTAATGTGGAGGCAGTATAATGTAATGTGGAGACAGTATAATGTAATGTGGAGACAGTATAATGTAATGTGGAGACAGTATAATGTAATGTGGAGGCAGTATAATGTAATGTTGAGACAGTATAATGTAATGTTGAGACAGTATAATGTAATGTGGAGACAGTATAATGTAATGTTGAGAGAGTATAATGTAATGTGGAGGCAGTATAATGTAATGTGAGCTGGAGGCAGTATAATGTAATGTGGAGGCAGTATAATGTAATGTGGAGGCAGTATAATGTAACATGGAGACAGTATAATGTAATGTGGAGGCAGTATAATGTAATGTGAGCTGGAGGCAGTATAATGTAACGTGGAGGCAGTATAATGTAATGTGGAGGCAGTATAATGTAATGTGGAGGCAGTATAATGTAATGTGGAGGCAGTATAATGTAATGTGGAGGCAGTATAATGTAATGTGGAGGCAGTATAATGTAATGTGAGCTGGAGGCAGTATAATGTAATGTGAGCTGGAGGCAGTATAATGTAATGTGGAGGCAGTATAATGTAATGTGGAGGCAGTATAATGTAATGTGGAGGCAGTATAATGTAATGTGAGCTGGAGGCGGTATAATGTAATGTGGAGGCAGTATAATGTCATGTGGAGGCAGTATAATGTAATGTGGAGGCAGTATAATGTAATGTTGAGACAGTATAATGTAATGTGGAGACAGTATAATGTAATGTTGAGACAGTATAATGTAATGTGGAGACAGTATAATGTAATGTGGAGGCAGTATAATGTAATGTGGAGACAGTATAATGTAATGTGGAGACAGTATAATGTAATGTTGAGACAGTATAATGTAATGTTGAGGCAGTATAATGTAATGTGGAGACAGTATAATGTAATGTTGAGACAGTATAATGTAATGTGGAGACAGTATAATGTAATGTGGAGGCAGTATAATGTAATGTGGAGGCAGTATAATGTAATGTGGAGGCAGTATAATGTAATGTGGAGGCAGTATAATGTAATGTGGAGGCAGTATAATGTAATGTGGAGGCAGTATAATGTAACGTGGAGGCAGTATAATGTAATGTGGAGGCAGTATAATGTAACATGGAGACAGTATAATGTAATGTGGAGGCAGTATAATGTAATGTGAGCTGAGGCAGTATAATGTACAGTGGAGGCAGTATAATGTAATGTGGAGGCAGTATAATGTAATGTGGAGGCAGTATAATGTAATGTGGAGGCAGTATAATGTAATGTGGAGGCAGTATAATGTAATGTGGAGGCAGTATAATGTAATGTGAGCTGGAGGCAGTATAATGTAATGTGAGCTGGAGGCAGTATAATGTAATGTGGAGGCAGTATAATGTAATGTGGAGGCAGTATAATGTAATGTGGAGGCAGTATAATGTAATGTGAGCTGGAGGCAGTATAATGTAATGTGAGCTGGAGGCAGTATAATGTAATGTGAGCTGGAGGCAGTATAATGTAATGTGGAGGCAGTATAATGTAATGTGAGCTGGAGGCGGTATAATGTAATGTGGAGGCAGTATAATGTAATGTGGAGGCAGTATAATGTAATGTGGAGGCAGTATAATGTAATGTTGAGACAGTATAATGTAATGTGGAGACAGTATAATGTAATGCTGAGACAGTATAATGTAATGTGGAGACAGTATAATGTAATGTGGAGGCAGTATAATGTAATGTGGAGACAGTATAATGTAATGTGGAGGCAGTATAATGTAATGTGGAGGCAGTATAATGTAATGTGAGGCAGTATAATGTAATGTGGAGGCAGTATAATGTAATGTTGAGACAGTATAATGTAATGTGGAGACAGTATAATGTAATGTGGAGACAGTATAATGTAATGTTGAGACAGTATAATGTAATGTTGAGACAGTATAATGTAATGTGGAGACAGTATAATGTAATGTGGAGACAGTATAATGTAATGTGGAGGCAGTATAATGTAATGTGAGCTGAGGCGGTATAATGTAATGTGGAGGCAGTATAATGTAATGTGGAGGCAGTATAATGTAACATGGAGACAGTATAATGTAATGTGGAGGCAGTATAATGTAATGTGAGCTGGAGGCAGTATAATGTAACGTGGAGGCAGTATAATGTAATGTGGAGGCAGTATAATGTAATGTGGAGGCAGTATAATGTAATGTGGAGGCAGTATAATGTAATGTGGAGGCAGTATAATGTAATGTGGAGGCAGTATAATGTAATGTGGAGGCAGTATAATGTAATGTAGTGAGGCAGTATAATGTAATGTGGAGGCAGTATAATGTAATGTGGAGGCAGTATAATGTAATGTGGAGGCAGTATAATGTAATGTGGAGGCAGTATAATGTAATGTGGAGGCAGTATAATGTAATGTGGAGGCAGTATAATGTAATGTGGAGGCAGTATAATGTAATGCTGGAGGCAGTATAATGTAATGTGAGCTGGAGGCAGTATAATGTAATGTGGAGGCAGTATAATGTAATGTGGAGGCAGTATAATGTAATGTGAGCTGGAGGCGGTATAATGTAATGTGGAGGCAGTATAATGTAATGTAGAGGCAGTATAATGTAATGTGGAGGCAGTATAATGTAACATGGAGACAGTATAATGTAATGTAGAGGCAGTATAATGTAATGTGGAGACAGTATAATGTAATGTAGAGGCAGTATAATGTAATGTGGAGGCAGTATAATGTAATGTAGAGGCAGTATAATGTAATGTGGAGGCAGTATAATGTAATGTGGAGGCAGTATAATGTAATGTAGAGGCAGTATAATGTAATGTAGAGGCAGTATAATGTAATGTGAGCTGGAGGCAGTATAATGTAATGTGAGCTGGAGGCAGTATAATGTAATGTGGAGGCAGTATAATGTAATGTGGAGGCAGTATAATGTAATGTGGAGGCAGTATAATGTAATGTGAGCTGGAGCGGTATAATGTAATGTGGAGGCAGTATAATGTCATGTGGAGGCAGTATAATGTAATGTGGAGGCAGTATAATGTAATGTTGAGACAGTATAATGTAATGTGGAGACAGTATAATGTAATGTTGAGACAGTATAATGTAATGTGGAGACAGTATAATGTAATGTGGAGGCAGTATAATGTAATGTGGAGACAGTATAATGTAATGTGGAGACAGTATAATGTAATGTGGAGACAGTATAATGTAATGTGGAGACAGTATAATGTAATGTTGAGGCAGTATAATGTAATGTGGAGACAGTATAATGTAATGTAGAGGCAGTATAATGTAATGTGGAGGCAGTATAATGTAATGTGGAGGCAGTATAATGTAACGTGGAGGCAGTATAATGTAATGTGGAGGCAGTATAATGTAATGTGGAGGCAGTATAATGTAACATGGAGACAGTATAATGTAATGTAGAGGCAGTATAATGTAATGTGGAGACAGTATAATGTAATGTAGAGGCAGTATAATGTAATGTGAGCTGGAGGCAGTATAATGTAATGTGGAGGCAGTATAATGTAATGTGGAGGCAGTATAATGTAATGTGGAGGCAGTATAATGTAATGTGGAGGCAGTATAATGTAATGTAGAGGCAGTATAATGTAATGTAGAGGCAGTATAATGTAATGTGAGCTGGAGGCAGTATAATGTAATGTGGAGGCAGTATAATGTAACATGGAGGCAGTATAATGTAATGTGGAGGCAGTATAATGTAATGTGAGCTGGAGGCAGTATAATGTAATGTGAGCTGGAGGCAGTATAATGTAATGTGAGCTGGAGGCAGTATAATGTAATGTGGAGGCAGTATAATGTAATGTAGAGCTGGAGGCGGTATAATGTAATGTGGAGGCAGTATAATGTAATGTGGAGACAGTATAATGTAATGTTGAGACAGTATAATGTAATGTGGAGACAGTATAATGTAATGTGGAGACAGTATAATGTAATGCTGAGACAGTATAATGTAATGTGGAGACAGTATAATGTAATGTGGAGGCAGTATAATGTAATGTGGAGACAGTATAATGTAATGTGGAGGCAGTATAATGTAATGTGGAGGCAGTATAATGTAATGTGGAGGCAGTATAATGTAATGTGGAGGCAGTATAATGTAATGTTGAGACAGTATAATGTAATGTGGAGACAGTATAATGTAATGTGGAGACAGTATAATGTAATGTTGAGACAGTATAATGTAATGTTGAGACAGTATAATGTAATGTGGAGACAGTATAATGTAATGTGGAGGCAGTATAATGTAATGTGGAGGCAGTATAATGTAATGTGGAGGCAGTATAATGTAATGTGGAGGCAGTATAATGTAATGTGGAGGCAGTATAATGTAATGTGGAGGCAGTATAATGTAATGTTGAGACAGTATAATGTAATGTGGAGGCAGTATAATGTAATGTTGAGACAGTATAATGTAATGTGGAGGCAGTATAATGTAATGTGAGCTGGAGGCGGTATAATGTAATGTGGAGGCAGTATAATGTAATGTTGAGACAGTATAATGTAATGTTGAGACAGTATAATGTAATGTTGAGA
>NW_027010325.1:0-33155 GCF_036934945.1 Oncorhynchus masou masou
GGAGGACAGTAGTATTGACTAGAGGAGGACAGTAGTATTGACTAGAGGAGGACAGTAGTATTGACTAGAGGAGGACAGTAGTATTGACTAGAGGAGGACAGTAGTATTGACTAGAGGAGGACAGTAGTATTGACTAGAGGAGGACAGTAGTATTGACTAGAGGAGGACAGTAGTATTGACTAGAGGAGAGGAGGACAGTAGTATTGACTAGAGGAGAGACTAGAGGACAGTAGTATTGACTAGACTAGAGGAGGACAGTAGTATTGACTAGAGGAGGACAGTAGTATTGACTAGGAGGAGGACAGTAGTATTGACTAGAGGAGGACAATAGTATTGACTAGAGGAGGACAGTAGTATTGACTAGAGGAGGACAGTAGTATTGACTAGAGGAGGACAGTAGTATTGACTAGAGTAGAGGAGGACAGTAGTATTGACTAGAGGAGGACAGCAGTACCTGTTAATAAAGCATGTGACAAATACCATTTGATTTGATTAGAGCGCAGTTCCAAAATGGTTCCAGTACAGTTAAAGCACTTGGCACAGCAATAAGGCATTGAGCCACTGCAGAAGCACCCCCTCCCCTCCCCTCCCCATAAACCCCATCCCCTTCTCCTGGGAATTGATTCCTCACGTGGCTGACTGACTGACTGACTGACTGACTGACTGGCTGGCTGGCTGGCTGGCTGGCTGGCTGGCTGACTGGCTGGCTGACTGGCTGGCTGCTATCTGCAGCTTGGCAATGCAAGACAGTCTTATCAAATAGTCTGAGGAATAAATGACTGTACATGTCCTCATGGGATGGAGGACCTGATTGATCAATAATCAATCAGAGTCTGTGTGACAGGCGTCGTCTATCAGGCGCTAGGAGGAGAGCTGGATGAGCCTGATGAGGCTGGCGGTAGGGAGGACCCCCTGCTGGCTGCCTGCTGAGCCTAGAGTACAGCTGGGAACAGACAGGAGGACCCAGGGAATGAAGGTGGAGGGAAAAGAGTACAAGTCCAAATCAACAGACTGGAATACATGGCCCAGGGAATAAGAACACAGAGGGCTACATGGCCCAGGGAATAGGAACGCAGAGGGATACATGGCCCAGGGAATAAGAACACAGAGGGATACATGGCCCAGGGAATAGGAACACAGAGGGATACATGGCCCAGAGAATAGGAACACAGAGGGATACATGGCCCAGGGAATAGGAACACAGAGGGCTACATGGCCCAGGGAATAGGAACGCAGAGGGATACATGGCCCAGGGAATAGGAACATATATCCGTCACACCTAGCTGGCGAGCTCTATATCCATCACACCTAGCTGGCGAGCTCTATATCCGTCACACCAAGCTTGCGAGCTCTATTTCCATCACACCTAGCTGGCGAGCTCTATATCCGTCACACCTAGCTGGCGAGCTCTATATCCGTCACACCTAGCTGGCGAGCTCTATATCCGTCACACCTAGCTGGCGAGCTCTATATCCGTCACACCTAGCTGGCGAGCTCTATATCCGTCACACCTAGCTGGCGAGCTCTATATCCGTCACACCTAGCTGGCGAGCTCTATATCCATCACACCTAGCTGGCGAGCTCTATATCCGTCACACCTAGCTGGCGAGCTCTATATCCATCACACCTAGCTGGCGAGCTCTATATCCATCACACCTAGCTGGCGAGCTCTATATCCATCACACTGTCCTTATTGTCCCATCCAGTCTTTTTGATCCACAGCAGATCATGTTGTCAGCTGTGATGGCCATAACCATTCTTTATAGGGGAAGGCTTTATTGTACAGGCTCACAGGCCTTAGTGGGATGATCTATTTTGTGGTTGAGTCTATGGTCGTAGAGGGAGCCCACCTGGGCTCTTTCTCAATTCATCTTTCCTTGATTACTGGCATCACATATCTTCTCTTCCTCAAAACGCATTGGACGGAAAAGTCAGAGGGGAAGGACCCGGTACCTTTTCCTCCAATAAGAATGGAATAGCAGTTGAGGTGATGCAAGGAATCACAGAAAGACACATTGAGAGTTCTTTCTTTGTGACGATACTCTGAACAACCGTGACACAGCCTTGGAGACAGAGATTCATACAGCCGTGACACTGCCTTAGAGACAGAGATCCATACAGCCGTGACACTGCCTTAGAGACAGAGATTCATAGACATTGGCATTAGAAAACATTCTCCCTACCTGGGCTCCCAGCCAGCCTCTGTTAGAATATAACAAATGCTCTGGTCTGCAGAGTCATCACTCAGGAAAGAGATCGTTGTGAACTACAGGCAGACTGTTTGGTCTGTGAATCAGACACGCCATTTTTACTCCTGGTTCTTCCATTAGACTCGTTATCAGTGGTTTCCACATGGGCTGTCCATCACTGTGTGTGTGGGCTGTCCATCACGATGTGTGTGTGGGCTGTCCATCACTGTGTGTGTGTGGGCTGTCCATCACTGTGTGTGTGGGCTGTCCATCACTGTGTGTGTGGGCTGTCCATCACGGTGTGTGTGGGCTGTCCATCACGGTGTGTGTGTGGGCTGTCCATCACAATGTGTGTGTGGGCTGTCCATCACGATGTGTGTGTGGGCTGTCCATCACAGTGTGTGTGGGCTGTCCATCACAATGTGTGTTCGTGCTGTCCATCACGCTGCGTGTGTGGGCTGTCCATCACGATGTGTGTGTGTGTGTGCTGTCCATCACGATGTGTGTGTGGGCTGTCCATCACGATGTGTGTGTGGGCTGTCCATCACGATGTGTGTGTGGGCTGTCCATCACGATGTGTGTGTGGGCTGTCCATCACGATGTGTGTGTGGGCTGTCCATCACGCTGCGTGTGTGGGCTGTCCATCACGATGTGTGTGTGTGTGTGTGTGTGCTGTCCATCACGATGTGTGTGTGGGCTGTCCATCACGCTGTGTGTGTGTGCTGTCCATCACGATGTGTGTGTGTGTGTGCTTTCCATCACAATGTGTGTGTGTGTGTGCTGTCCATCACGATGTGTGTGTGTGGGCTGTCCATCACGCTGTGTGTGTGTGCTGTCCATCAAAATGTGTGTGTGCTGTCCATCACAATGTGTGTGTGTGTGCTGTCCATCATGCTGTGTGTTTGCGCCTGTGCCTGCCATGCTAATTAAGGATATACCCACTGGGCACACCAGGTCATTTCAACGTGGAAACTTGGGTAATATTTGTTTGAGATGTTGATTAATGAGATTTCAACCTTTATTCACTCAGGCAGCCAGAAGTTTGTTGAATTCCCAAGGTGTGTCACTATGTTTTCAACCATCTAAATACAATACCAAACTCAGATTAAAAAAAACAATGTCAGATGTTTTGGTGTAGTTGTCATCATCATGTGTTATCTTTGCGGTTTCAACCATTTTAAAACCATTGAAAGGACTACAAAGGTCAGATCAAAGCGGTTTTACCAGCGATAGCTGACACCCGTCATTGCTGATGTTTTGGCGATGTTGGAGGTGGAATTGCATTCATTACATTTACATTTAAGTCATTTAGCAGACGCTCTTATCCAGAGCGACTTACAAATTGGTGAATTCACCTTCTGACATCCAGTGGAACAGCCACTTTACAATAGTGCATCTAAATCATTAAGGGGGGTGAGAAGGATTACTTATCCTATCCTAGGTATTCCTTGAAGAGGTGGGGTTTCAGGTGTCTCCGGAAGGTGGTGATTGACTCCGCTGTCCTGGCGTCGTGAGGGAGTTTGTTCCACCATTGGGGGCCAGAGCAGCGAACAGTTTTGACTGGGCTGAGCGGGAACTGTACTTCCTCAATGGTAGGGAGGCGAGCAGGCCAGAGGTGGATGAACGCAGTGCCCTTGCTTGGGTGTAGGGCCTGATCAGAGCCTGGAGGTACTGCGGTGCCGTTCCCCTCACAGCTCCGTAGGCAAGCACCATGGTCTTGTAGCGGATGCGAGCTTCAACTGGAAGCCAGTGGAGGGAGCGGAGGAGCGGGGTGACGTGAGAGAACTTGGGAAGGTTGAACACCAGACGGGCTGCGGCGTTCTGGATGAGTTGTAGGGTTTAATGGCACAGGCAGGGAGCCCAGCCAACAGCGAGTTGCAGTAATCCAGACGGGAGATGACAAGGCAGTGCCTGGATTAGGACCTGCGCCGCTTCCTGTGTGAGGCAGGGTCATACTCTGCGGATGTTGTAGAGCATGAACCTACAGGAACGGGCCACCGCCATGATGTTGGTTGAGAACGACAGGGTGTTGTCCAGGATCACGCCAAGGTTCTTAGCGCTCTGGGAGGAGGACACAATGGAGTTGTCAACCGTGATGGCGAGATCATGGAACGGGCAGTCCTTCCCCGGGAGGAAGAGCAGCTCCGTCTTGCCGAGGTTCAGCTTGAGGTGGTGATCCGTCATCCACACTGATATGTCTGCCAGACATGCAGAGATGCGATTCGCCACCTGGTCATCAGAAGGGGGAAAGGAGAAGATTAATTGTGTGTCGTCTGCATAGCAATGATAGGAGAGACCATGTGAGGTTATGACAGAGCCAAGTGACTTGGTGTATAGCGAGAATAGGAGAGGGCCTAGAACAGAGCCCTGGGGGACACCAGTGGTGAGAGCGCGTGGCGAGGATATAGATTCTCGCCACGCCACCTGGTAGGAGCGACCTGTCAGGTAGGACGCAATCCAAGCGTGGGCCGCGCCGGAGATGCCCAACTCGGAGAGGGTGGAGAGGAGGATCTGATGGTTCACAGTATCGAAGGCAGCCGATAGGTCTAGAAGGATGAGAGCAGAGGAGAGAGAGTTAGCTTTAGCAGTGCGGAGCGCCTCCGTGATACAGAGAAGAGCAGTCTCAGTTGAATGACTAGTCTTGAAACCTGACTGATTTGGATCAAGAAGGTCATTCTGAGAGAGATAGCGGGAGAGCTGGCCAAGGACGGCACGTTCAAGAGTTTTGGAGAGAAAGAAAGAAGGGATACTGGTCTGTAGTTGTTGACATCGGAGGGATCGAGTGTAGGTTTTTTCAGAAGGGGTGCAACTCTCGCTCTCTTGAAGACGGAAGGGACGTAGCCAGCGGTCAGGGATGAGTTGATGAGCGAGGTGAGGTAAGGGAGAAGGTCTCCGGAAATGGTCTGGAGAAGAGAGGAGGGGATAGGGTCAAGCGGGCAGGTTGTTGGGCGGCCGGCCGTCACAAGAAGCGAGATTTCATCTGGAGAGAGAGGGGAGAAAGAGGTCAGAGCACAGGGTAGGGCAGTGTGAGCAGAACCAGCGGTGTCGTTTGACTTAGCAAACGAGGATCGGATGTCGTCGACCTTCTTTTCAAAATGGTTGACGAAGTCATCTGCAGAGAGGGAGGAGGGGGGGGAGGAGGATTCAGGAGGGAGGAGAAGGTGGCAAAGAGCTTCCTAGGGTTAGAGGCAGATGCTTGGAATTTAGAGTGGTAGAAAGTGGCTTTAGCAGCAGAGACAGAGGAGGAAAATGTAGAGAGGAGGGAGTGAAAGGATGCCAGGTCCGCAGGGAGGCGGGTTTTCCTCCATTTCCGCTTGGCTGCCCGGAGCTCTGTTCTGTGATCTCGCAATGAGTCATCGAGCCACGGAGCGGGAGGGGAGGACCGAGCCGGCCTGGAGGATAGGGGACATAGAGAGTCAAAGGATGCAGAAAGGGAAGAGAGGAGGGTTGAGGAGGCAGAATCAGGAGATAGGTTGGAAAAGGTATGAGCAGAGGGAAGAGATGATAGGATGGAAGAGGAGAGAGTAGCGGGGGAGAGAGAGCGAAGGTTGGGACGGCGCGATATCATCCGAGTAGGGGCAGTGTGGGAAGTGTTGGATGAGAGCGAGAGGGAAAAGGATACAAGGTAGTGGTCGGAGACTTGGAGGGGAGTTGCAATGAGGTTAGTGGAAGAACAGCATCTAGTAAAGATGAGGTCGAGCGTATTGCCTGCCTTGTGAGTAGGGGGGAAGGTGAGAGGGTGAGGTCAAAAGAGGAGAGGAGTGGAAAGAAGGAGGCAGAGAGGAATGAGTCAAAGGTAGACGTGGGGAGGTTAAAGTCGCCCAGGACTGTGAGAGGTGAGCCGTCCTCAGGAAAGGAGCTTATCAAGGCATCAAGCTCATTGATGAACTCTCCGAGGGAACCTGGAGGGCGATAAATGATAAGGATGTTAAGCTTGAAAGGGCTGGTAACTGTGACAGCATGGAATTCAAAGGAGGCGATAGACAGATGGGTAAGGGGAGAGAGAGAGAATGACCACTTGGGAGAGATGAGGATCCCGGTGCCACCACCCCGCTGACCAGAAGCTCTCGGGGTGTGCGAGAACACGTGGGCGGACGAAGAGAGAGCAGTAGGAGTAGCAGTGTTATCTGTGGTGATCCATGTTTCCGTCAGTGCCAAGAAGTCGAGGGACTGGAGGGAGGCATAGGCTGAGATGAACTCTGCCTTGTTGGCCGCAGATCGGCAGTTCCAGAGGCTACCGGAGACCTGGAACTCCACGTGGGTCGTGCGCGCTGGGACCACCAGATTAGGGTGGCCGCGGCCACGCGGTGTGGAGCGTTTGTATGGTCTGTGCAGAGAGGAGAGAACAGGGATAGATAGACACATAGTTGACAGGCTACAGAAGAGGCTACGCTAATGCAAAGGAGATTGGAATGACAAGTGGACTACACGTCTCGATTGTACAGAAAGTTAAGCTTACGTAGCAAGAATCTTATTGACTAAAATTATTGAAATGATACAGTACTGCTGGAGTAGGCTAGCTGGTAGTGGCTGCGATGTTGACACTACACTAATCAAGTCGTTCCGTCGAGTGTAATAGTTTCTACAGTGCTGCTATTCGGGGGCTAGCTGGCTAGCTAGCAGGTTGATAGCGTTACGTTACCTAAAAGAACGACAATAGCTGGCTAGCTAACCTAGAAAATCGCTCTAGGCTACACAATTGTCTTAGATACAAAGACGGCTATGTAGCTAGCTAGCTACGATCAAACAAATCAAACCGTTGTACTGTAATAGTTTCTACAGTGCTGCTATTCGGGGGCTAGCTGGCTAGCTACGTTAAAAGAACGACAATAGCTGGCCAGCTAACCTAGAAAATCGCTCTAGACTACACAATTGTCTTAGATACAAAGACGGCTATGTAGCTGGCTAGCTACGATCAAACAAATCAAACCGTTGTACTGTAATGAAGTGAAATGAAAATGTGATACTACCTGTGGAGCGACGGAATGTTGACCGGGTAGTTGAAGTTCAATTCGGTAGAGGTTGGCTAGCTGTTGGCTAGCTAGCTAGCAGCATCTCCTACGTTAAGGACGACAAATAGCTGGCTAGCTAACCTCGGTAAATTAAGATAATCACTCTAAGTCTACACACTCTAAACTACACAATTATCTTGGATACGAAGACAGCGAAGACAACTATGTAGCTAGCTGACACTACGCTAATCGAGTCGTTCAGTTGAGTGTAATAGTTTCTACAGTGCTGGTGGACAGTGGATGTTAGCTAGCTGCTTAGCTAGCTGCTGGGCAGATACGTTAGGACGACGAAATACGATAATTATGCAATTATCTTTGATACAAAGACGGCTATGTAGCCGTTGTACTATAATGAAATGTAATGAAAAGTTATACTACCTGCGGACCGAAGTGTAGATGCGACCGCTCGCTCCAACCCGGAACCATTCGAGCTGTCAAATCAGAGAGGATGATGGTCATTGTCACGAAGCCACACGGGTCCCCACTCGTCGTCAGATGTTCAGAACGAGAAACTATGCTAAGCTAACTATGCTAAGCTAACTATGCTAAGCTAACTATGCTAAGCTAACTATGCTAAGCTTTATAGAAAAAAAAAATCATTAAACAAAATAACGAGGATTTGTATCAGTCTAAATCGAGGTGTAGATTACATCTCACGTTCCAGTGTTCCAATTTTAAAAAAAACAAAGGTTGCAAGGGGTTTGTTTTACAGCCTTGTTTACAAGTTTGAACACTGGAATGAACTTGAAATCGTTTGACATCAAACCAACGCTTGAAACCCTAAGTCTTACAGAGCATTCAGGAAGTGATCACGCCCCTTGACTGTTTTCCAGATGTTGATGTGTTACAAAGTGGGATTAACGATCAACGATCGACACAAAATACTCTGTAGGGGTGGCAGGGTAGCCTAGTGGTTAGAGTGTAGAGGTGGCAGGGTAGCCTAGTGGTTAGAGTGTAGAGGAGGCAGGTAGCCTAGTGGTTAGAGTGTAGAGGTGGCAGGGTAGCATAGTGGTTAGAGTGTAGAGGTGGCAGGGTAGCCTAGTGGTTAGAGTGTAGAGGTGGCAGGGTAGCCTAGTGGTTAGAGTGTAGAGGTGGCAGGGTAGCCTAGTGGTTAGAGTGTAGAGGTGGCAGGGTAGCCTAGTGGTTAGTGTGTAGAGGTGGCAGGGTAGCCTAGTGGTTAGAGTGTAGAGGTGGCAGGTAGCCTAGTGG
Source organism: Oncorhynchus masou masou (assembly GCF_036934945.1). Lineage (NCBI taxonomy): Eukaryota > Metazoa > Chordata > Actinopteri > Salmoniformes > Salmonidae > Oncorhynchus > Oncorhynchus masou. The sequence goes on from NW_027010325.1 coordinate 8,411, forward strand.
TTAGAGTGTAGAGGAGGCAGGGTAGCCTAGTGGTTAGAGTGTAGAGGTGGCAGGGTAGCCTAGTGGTTAGAGTGTAGAGGTGGCATGTAGCCTAGTGGTTAGAGTGTAGGGGTGGCAGGTAGCCTAGTGGTTAGAGTGTAGGGGTGGCAGGGTAGTCTAGTGGTTAGAGTGTAGAGGTGGCAGGTAGTCTAGTGGTTAGAGTGTAGAGGTGGTAGGGTAGTCTAGTGGTTAGAGTGTAGAGGTGGCAGGGTAGCCTAGTGGTTAGAGTGTAGAGGTGGCAGGGTAGCCTAGTGGTTAGAGTGTATAGGTGGCAGGGTAGCCTAGTGGTTAGAGTGTAGAGGTGGCAGGTAGCCTAGTGGTTAGAGTGTATAGGTGGCAGGGTAGCCTAGTGGTTAGTGTGTAGAGGTGGCAGGGTAGCCTAGTGGTTAGTGTGTAGAGGTGGCAGGTAGTCTAGTGGTTAGTGTGTAGAGGTGGCAGGTAGCCTAGTGGTTAGAGTGTAGAGGTGGCAGGGTAGCCTAGTGGTTAGAGTGTAGAGGTGGCAGGGTAGCCTAGTGGTTAGAGTGTAGAGGTGGCAGGTAGCCTAGTGGTTAGAGTGTAGAGGTGGCAGGGTAGCCTAGTGGTTAGAGTGTAGAGGTGGCAGGGTAGCCTAGTGGTTAGAGTGTAGAGGTGGCAGGTAGCCTAGTGGTTAGAGTGTAGAGGTGGCAGGGTAGCCTAGTGGTTAGAGTGTAGAGGTGGCAGGTAGCCTAGTGGTTAGAGTGTAGAGGTGGCAGGGTAGCCTAGTGGTTAGAGTGTAGAGGTGGCAGGGTAGCCTAGTGGTTAGAGTGTAGAGGTGGCAGGTAGCCTAGTGGTTAGAGTGTAGATGTGGCAGGGTAGCCTAGTGGTTAGTGTGTAGAGGCGGCAGGGTAGCCTAGTGGTTAGAGTGTAGAGGCGGCAGCGTAGCCTAGTGGTTAGAGCCGTGGACTAGTAACCGGAAGGTTGCAAGTTCAAACCCCGAGCTGACAAGGTGCAAATCTGTCGTTCTGAACAAGGCAGTTAACCCACTGTTCCTAGGCTGTCATTGAAAATATGAATTTGTTCTTAACTGACTTGCCTAGTTAAATAAAGGTAAGAATGTCACCTTTGGCAACAATTAAAGCAGAGGCTTTTTTGGGGAAAAGTCCTAAATAAGTGTTGTACACTCCTGGATTGTAAAATATAAGCACATTATTCTTTTTAAAATGATTCAAGCTCTGTCAAGTTGGATGTTGATCATTGCTAGGCAGCTATTTTCAAGTCTAGCCATAGATTTTCAAACAGGTTTAAGTCAAAACTGTAATTAGTCATTCAAGAACATTCAATGTCGTCTTGGTAAGAAACTCCAGTGTACATTTGTCTTTGTGTTGTAGGTTTCTATCCTGCTGAAAGGTGAATTCATCTCCCAGTGTCTGTTGGAAAGCAGACTGAACCAGGTTTTCATCAAAAATGTTTCCTGTGCTTATAGCTCTATTCCTTTTCTTTCTATCCTAAAAAAAAACTTCACAGCTCCTTGTCCAAGTGTATTGATACACCATCCAGTGTAAAAGGAATAACTTTACCAAGGGATATTCAATGCCTGCTTTTATTTTAATTTGTTTTACCCGTCTACCAATGAGTGCCTTTCTTTGCGAGGCGTTGGAAAACCTCCCAGATCTTTGTGGTTGAATCTGTGTTTGAAATTCACAGCTCGACTGAGGGATCTTACCATAACAAAGGAGTTGAATACTTATCAACTCAAGACATTTCAGCTTTTCATTTTTAAATTCATTTTGTAAACATTTTGAAAAAAGCATAATTCCACTTTGACATTATGGAGTATTGTGTGTAGACCAGTGGCACATTATCTCAATTTAATCCATTTTGAATTTAGGCTGTAACACAACAAAATGATTGTATCTTATTTTATTTATCTGTTTTGTCTATGTTTTGCTCATCTGGGGGATGAATTGAATAGCTGTTCTTGACTTCACAAATATTTTAGGCCTAAATAGACTGCATGAAGTGTGGTACAATTTAATTTGCTCTGTTAAACCTACCTTTTGGAATGACTTTCGTTAGCAATAGTGAATCTAGGTATACACAGCATGTCATTGTTCTCTCTGTCGCTCTACTGTGCGTCTTGCTAGCTGCTACTCAAATGGCGAGGGGCCCGAAGCTCATTGGCTGAAACTCAAATTGCTCGGGTGCTGGTCCACACGGGGGTAAATGTAGGGAAAATGGCGCCAACACCGCGTCCAGAAAACAGTCACTTTTAAACTAGGGATTTCGTGGCTAATTGATTTAAGACAGTAATCCTGCCCATAGAATATATGTATATATATATATACATGTATGAAGTACACAGGGACGCATCCAGCCCAAAGCAGGAGGTTTAAAAAGGGTTACTTGGTAGCCAATTCCGCTATTAACATGGCTGAAGGATTGTACCTCAACAAACTGTCCCAATTGGCACCTTTTTCCCTATATAGTGCACTACTTTAGACCAGAGCCCTAAAGAACCCTATTCCCTATTTAGTGCACTACTTTAGACCAGAGCCCTATGGAACCCTATTCCCTATGTAGTGCACTACTTTTGACCAGAGCCCTATGGAACCCTATTCTCTATATAGTGCACTACTTTTGACCAGAGCCCTATGGAACCCTATTCCCTATGTAGTGCACTACTTTTGACCAGAGCCCTATGGAACCCTATTCCCTATATAGTGCACTATGTTAGACCAGAGCCCTAAAGAACCCTATTCCCTATGTAGTGCACTACTTTAGACCAGAGCCCTATGGAACCCTATTCCCTATATAGTGCACTACTTTAGACCAGAGCCCATTTGGGACACATTCATAACTACAACAAGATGTATTCTTTAATACCTCAACCTCAGGGACACCATGAATCCTCTCTCTCTCTCTCCCTCTCTCTCAATTTAATTCAATTTAAGGACTTTATTGGCATGGGAAACACATGTTAACATTGCCAAAGCAAGGGAAGTAGATAATACACAAAAGTGAAATAAACAATAAAAATGAACTGTAAACATTACACTCACAAAAGTTCCAAAAATATAAATACATTTCAAATGTCATACTATGTGAAATAGTTAAAGTACAAAAGGGAAAATAAATAAGCATAAATATGGTTTGTATTTACAATGGTGTTTGTTCTTCACTGGTTGCCCTTTTCTTGCGGCATCAGGTCACACATCTTGCTGCTCTGATGTCACACTGTGGTATTTCACCCAGTAGATATGTGAGTTTATCAAAATTGGGTTTGTTTTTTAATTATTGTGGGTCTGTGTAATCTGAGGGAAATATGTGTCTCTAATATGGTCATACATTTGGCAGGAGGTCTTTCTCAATAGCAAGGCTATGCTCACTGTGAGTCTGTACATAGTCAACGCTTTCCTTAAGTTTGGGTCAGTCACAGTGGTCAGGTATTCTGCCACTCTGTACTCTGTGTTTAGGGCTCTGTGGGGTGTGTTTGTGAAAGAGCCCCAGGACCAGCTTGCTTAGGGGACTCTTCTCCAGGTTCATCTCTCTGTAGGTGATGGCTTTGTTATGAAAGGTTTGGGAATCGCCTCACTTCAAATGGTTCACAGCTTTGTGGAAGTTACCTGTGGTGCTGATGTTTAGGCCGAGGTATGTATAGTTTTCTGTGTGCTCTAGGACAACGGTGATGGAATTTTGTATTCGTGGTCCTGGCGACTGGACCTTTTTGGAACACCATTATTTTTGTCTTACAAAGATTCACTGTCAGGGCCCAGGTCTGACAGAATCTGTGCAGAAGATCTATATGCTGCTGTAGAACCTCCTAGGTTGGGGGGCAGAAGCAGCACATCATCAGCAAACAGTAGACATTTGACTTCAGATTGTAGGGTGAGACCGGGTGCTGCAGGCTGTTCTAGTTTCCTCGCCAATTTGTTGATATATTTGTTGAAGAGGTTTTAAGCTGCATCCCTGTCTCCCCCCACGGTCCTGTGGAAAGAAATATGTGTTTTTCGCCCATTTTAACCCCACGCTTGTTGTTTGTGTACATGGATTTCAAAATGCTGTATATTTTCCCCAAACACCACATTCCATCAGTTTGTATAGCAGAAACTCTATAAACGCCTAATTAAGTTGAAAGCTTTTTTGAAATGAACAAAGCATGAGAAGACTTTGCCTTTTGTTTTGTTTTGTTTGTTTGTCAGATAGGGTGCAGGGTGAATATGTGATCTGTCGTACGGTAATTTGGTAAAAAGCCAATTTGACATTTGCTCAGTACATTGTTTTCACTGAGGAAATGTATGAGTGCTGTTAATGATAATGCAGAGGATAATGATAAGGCAGGTAATTTTCCTACGGTCGTTGTTGACACATATCCCATTGTAGTTATTGGGGTCGAATGTGTCTCCACTTACATGGATTGGGGAAGATGCCAGAGCTGAGAACAATGTTAAAGAGTTTAAGTATTGCCAATTGGAATATGTGATCTGTATATTTTATAATTTCATTGAGGATAACATCAACACCACACACCACACCACACACACACACACACACACACACACACACACATTACATTTACATTTACATTTAAGTCATTTAGCAGACGCTCTTATCCAGAGCGACTTACACACACACACACACACAGCTCATTCAAGGTAATTGGATAATACAGTGGGTTCTTGTCGTCTTTAATATTTGATTCGTATTTGGTCATGTATATATTTTTGCTCTTTGTGTTGTTTGTTTGTTTTAGGGCCTCTCTCTCTCTGCCTCTCTCTCTCTCTCTGCCTCTCTCTCTCTCTCTTCCTCTCTCTCGCTGTCTCTCTGCCTCTCTCTCTCTCTCTCTCTCTCCCTCTCTCTCTCTCTCTCTGCCTCTCTCTCTCTCTCTCTCTCTCTCTCCTCTCTGCCTCTCTGTCTCTGCCTCTCTCTCTCTGCCTCTCTCTGCCTCTCTGCCTCTCTCTGTCTCTGCCCCCTCTCTCCCTCTCTCTCTGCCTCTCTCTCTCTCCCTCTCTGCCTCTCTCTGTCTCTGCCTCTCTCCCTCTCTCTCTGCCTCTCTCTCTGCCTCTCTCTCTGCCTCTCTCTCTCTGCCTCTCTCTCTCTGCCTCTCTCTCTCTCTGCCTCTCTCTCTGCCTCTCTCTCTCCCTCTTTTTTTTGTGAGAAGTACGTTGTGGATATGCAGAAAGGCGTTATGTAGACGTTTGTAGACGTTTGTAACCAAATGTGCATTGATTGAACTACTCCTATTGTGATCAATTTGATTAGCAGACCAACATCTTGACTGGCTGCTTGGTATGCAACTGCTTGGCATCTGACCTCAAGGCGCTACAGAGGGTAGTGGGTACATCACTGGATCTCCCTGCTATCCAGGACCTCTACACCAGGCGGTGTCAGAGGAAGGCCCAGTACATCACTGGGACCGATCTCCCTGCTATCCAGGACCTCTACACCAGGCGGTGTCAGAGGAAGGCCCAGTACATCACTGGGGCCGATCTCCCTGCTATCCTGGACCTCTATACCAGGCGGTGTCAGAGGAAGGCCCAGTACATCACTGGGGCCGATCTCCCTGCTATCCTGGACCTCTATACCAGGCGGTGTCAGAGGAAGGCCCAGTACATCACTGGGGCCGATCTTCCTGCCATCCAGGACCTCTATACCAGGCGGTGTCAGAGGAAGGCCCAGTACATCACTGGGGCCGATCTCCCTGCCATCCAGGACCTCTACACCAGGCGGTGTCAGAGGAAGGCCCAGTACATCACTGGGGCCAAGTTCCCTGCTATCCAGGACCTCTACACCAGGCGGTGTCAGAGGAAGGCCCTAAAAAGGGTCAAAGACTCCAGCCACCCAAGTCAAATAAAATTAAATACAACAGGTAGATCTTACAGTGAAATGCTTTACTTACAAAGCCCTTAACAAACAATGTAGTATTTAAAAAAAATTGAAATAAATGTTTTATTGGAAATAAAAGTAACAAATAATTAAAGAGCAGCAGTTAAAATAACAGGGGGACCGGTACAGAGTCAATGTGCGGGGGCACCGGTTAGTCAAGGTAATTGAAGTAATATGTACATGTAGGTAGATTTATTAAAGTGACTGCATAGAAAATAACAGAGAGTAGCGGTAGCTTAGGGGGCAATGCAAATTGTCTGGGTAGCCATTTGATTATATGTTCAGTCTTAAGGCTTGGGGTAGAAGCTATTTAGAAGCCTCTTGGACCTAGACTTGGTGCTCGGGTACAGCTTACCGCGTGGTAGCAGAGAGAACAGTATATGACTAGAGTTTTTAGGGCTGACACGGCCTAGTATAGAGGTCCTGGCTGGCAGAAAGCTTAGCCCCAGTGATGTACTGGGCCGTACGCACAACCCTCTGTAGTGCCTTGCGGTCGGAGGCCGAGCAGTTGCCATACCAGGCAGTGATGCAACCGGTCAGGATGCTCTCGATGGTGCAGATGTAAAACCTTTTGAGGATCTGAGGACCCATGCCAAATCATTTCAGTCTCCTGAGGGGAATAGGATTTGTCGTACCCTCTTCCTCTCCACTATCTTGGTGTGCTTGGACCATGTTAGTTTGCTCGTGATGTGGACACCAAGGAACTTTAAAGCTGTCAACTTGCGTCACTTCTATCTCAATTACCCCTGCACATCGACTCGGTTCTGACACCCCATATACAGTACCAGTCAAAAGTTTAGACACGCCGACTCATTCCAGGGTTTTAACTATTTTCTCTCATTGTAGAATAATAGTGAAGACATCAACACTATAAAATAACAAACCAAAAAAAGTGTTAAACAAATCCACATTTATTTTATATTTGAAATTCTTCAAAGTTGCCACCCTTTGACCCGAAGACAGCATTGCACACTCAACCTTTAACCTGGAATGCTTTCCAACAACCTCTTTGCATGGGAACAAAGGAGAGAGACAGTCAGAGGAGGAAGAGAGACATGGGAACAAGGAGAGAGACAGTCAGAGGAGGAAGAGTGAGACATGGAAACAAAGGAGACAGTCAGAGGAGGAAGAGAGACATGGTAACAAAGGAGACAGTCAGAGGAGGAAGAGAGAGACATGGAAACAAAGGAGACAGTCAGAGGAGGAAGAGAGAGACATGGTAACAAAGGAGGCAGTCAGAGGAGGAAGAGAGAGACATGGAAACAAAGGAGACAGTCAGAGGAGGAAGAGAGAGACATGGTAACAAAGGAGGCAGTCAGAGGAGGAAGAGAGAGACATGGTAACAAAGGAGCCAGTCAGAGGAGGAAGAGTGAGACATGGTAACAAAGGAGGCAGTCAGAGGAGGAAGAGAGAGACATGGAAACAAAGGAGACAGTCAGAGGAGGAAGAGAGAGACATGGAAACAAAGGAGACAGTCAGAGGAGGAAGAGAGACATGGTAACAAAGGAGACAGTCAGAGGAGGAAGAGAGAGACATGGAAACAAAGGAGACAGTCAGAGGAGGAAGAGAGAGACATGGTAACAAAGGAGGCAGTCAGAGGAGGAAGAGAGAGACATGGAAACAAAGGAGGCAGTCAGAGGAGGAAGAGAGAGACATGGTAACAAAGGAGACAGTCAGAGGAGGAAGAGAGAGACATGGTAACAAAGGAGTCAGTCAGAGGAGGAAGAGAGAGACATGGAAACAAAGGAGGCAGTCAGAGGAGGAAGAGAGAGACATGGTAACAAAGGAGCCAGTCAGAGGAGGAAGAGTGAGACATGGTAACAAAGGAGGCAGTCAGAGGAGGAAGAGAGAGAGACATGGAAACAAAGGAGACAGTCAGAGGAGGAAGAGAGAGACATGGTAACAAAGGAGACAGTCAGAGGAGGAAGAGAGAGACATGGTAACAAAGGAGGCAGTCAGAGGAGGAAGAGAGAGACATGGTAACAAAGGAGACAGTCAGAGGAGGAAGAGAGAGACATGGTAACAAAGGAGACAGTCAGAGGAGGAAGAGAGAGACATGGTAACAAAGGAGGCAGTCAGAGGAGGAAGAGAGACATGGAAACAAAGGAGCCAGTCAGAGGAGGAAGAGAGAGACATGGTAACAAAGGAGACAGTCAGAGGAGGAAGAGTGAGACATGGTAACAAAGGAGGCAGTCAGAGGAGGAAGAGAGAGACATGGTAACAAAGGAGACAGTCAGCCACGATCGTGATGGAATGCCAAGGCCATTGATGCAGTAGGTTTTCCGTCTTGAGTCCAATAGTCCTGTGGTTTTGTCTGCTGGCCCTGACGAATGGCCACCTGCTCACAGGGAAGACCGTTGATCCTGCATGGAGTTACCAAGGGGACGACTGACCAGCCCTGATGCTCCCTGACCAGCCCTGATGCTCCCTGACCAGCCCTGATGCTCCCTGACCAGCCCTGATGCTCCCTGACCAGCCTTGATGCTCCCTGACCAGCCCTGATGCTCCCACTGCTTGCCTTCAAGTGCAGCCAAATCTTTCCGTCCAAAAAAACCTGGCTTTCGTCATATGGCCAACGGCCTTGGAAATCCTCCACGGTTTTCACCAACCGTTGTGAGACTAGCAGACCAACAGACAGACAGATGCTGTCCCAAATGGAACCCTATTCCCTATATAGCACACTACTTCTGAGCAGAGCCCTATGGAACCCTATTCCCTATATAGTGCACTACTTTAGACCAGAGCCCTATGGAACCCTATTCCCTATATAGTGCACTACTTTAGACCAGAGCCCTATGGAACCCTATTCCCTATTATATAGTGCACTACTTTAGACCAGAGCCCTATGGAACCCTATTCCCTATTATATAGTGCACTACTTTAGACCAGAGCCCTATGGAACCCTATTCCCTATTACATAGTGCACTACTTTAGACCAGAGCCCTATGGAACCTATTCCCTATTACATAGTGCACTACTTTAGACCAGAGCCCTATGGAACCCTATTCCCTATTATATAGTGCACTACTTTAGACCAGAGCCCTATGGAACCCTATTCCCTATTACATAGTGCACTACTTTAGACCAGAGCCCTATGGAACCCTATTCCCTATTATATAGTGCACTACTTTAGACCAGAGGCCTATGGAACCCTATTCCCTATATATAGTGCACTACTTTAGACCAGAGCCCTATGGAACCCTATTCCCTATATAGTGCACTACTTTAGACCAGAGCCCTATGGAACCCTATTCCCTATATAGTGCACTACTTTAGACCAGAGCCCTATGGAAACCTATTCCCTATATAGTGCACTACTTCTGAGCAGAGCCCTATAGAACCCTATTCCCTATATAGTGCACTACTTCTGAGCAGAGCCCTACATGTGCACGATACAGGGAATATGGAGTCATTTGGGACACGAGCAGGGTTCTGTCAGACGGACAGACTCAGAAAGACAGACAGCTCTTTTTCTCTTTGTTCTGAGATGCTGCTACTCGGCCTAAAGCTTGGCAGGGAGCAACACATATGTTTTAGGACACCGATGAACCCCTTGCTTCTCCGGGTGTTTGTCCTGTCATCTCTGTCCTGGCTGAGTCTGGGAACGCTTGGAACTCCAATTTAAGTTACCTACGATGACTTTGATTCTGAGGCTCAATGGGAATTGCATATGCATACCAGTTTGTGTGTGTGTGTGTGTGTGTGTGTGTGTGTGTGTGTGTGTGTGTGTATGCCTGTGTTTGCAAGTGCTCTTCTGAACAAACACATTACTAGAATTATCTCAGAAACAAAATTAGGGTCCTCCAAAAGATTAGACAATAAATATTCTCTTAATCTTAAAATCAATATCTAATTGAACCAGAGAGATCTTTCAGATCTCAGTGTATGGTCTGCATGCGAACATAAGAAGGATACGTCCCCAATGGCAACCTATTCCCTATATAGTGCACTACTTTAGACCAGAGCCCTATGGAACCCTGTTCCCTATATAGTGCACTACTTTAGACCAAAGCCCTATGGAACCCTATTCCCTATATAGTGCACTACTTTAGACCAGAGCCCTATGGAACCCTATTCCCTATATAGTGCACTACTTTAGACCAAAGCCCTATGGAACCCTGTTCCCTATATAGTGCACTACTTTAGACCAGAGCCCTATGGAACCCTGTTCCCTATATAGTGCACTACTTTAGACCAGAGCCCTATGGAACCCTATTCCCTATATAGTGCACTACTTTAGACCAGAGCCCTATGGAACCCTATTCCCTATATAATGCACTACTTAGACCAGAGACCTATGGAACCCTATTCCCTATATAGTGCACTACTTTAGACCAGAGCCCAATGGGCCCTAGTAAAAAGTAGCGCACTATATAAGGATTAGGTTGCTATTTGGGATGCAGGCGAAGCCTATGTTGTGCTTGAGCGGTGGGTGACAGCATCTCATTTGGCCTCGCACCAGCTAAATAAAACAGTCATCTAATATTTAATATGATGAAACTCATTCATCAAGTCACCCCCCCCCCCCCACACACACACACACACACACACACACACACACACGTTAGATCTGAAACACTCTCTGTGAAAACGAACAACTGCTGCACTAACCGTGGACCTACTGTATCTGGTGGTATAGAGCCCTTCAATCTCAACTCTAAACCTCCAAGACAGTTTGCACTGCGTCTTCTCATCGTTGCCCTCTAAAACGGGAACTGATTTACACCTGGGACACCAGGCGGGTGAAATGAATGATCAGGTAGAACAGAGAACCAGCAGGCTCTGGACCTCGTGGGGTCAGAGTTGAGTACCCCTGGTTAAGACCATGGTATAGGCTATGCAGGGCTGGCCCTTGCGTTTTGGGGGCCCTAAGACAGATTTGATTTGGCCCCCCTCCTCAAGGGAAAATCATTCTAGTGCCTCCCCCGTTCTCGACATTTGAGAGAGTTTGTTAGTTTTACCGTACATTTTCTACATTTTACATAGAGAAACAAACATATATACCCACCCCAACTCACGCCCTGACCATACTAAAACAAACAGACTACCTACCCCAACTCACGCCCTGACCATACTAAAACAAACATATATACCGACCCCAACTCATGCCCTGACCACACTAAAACAAACATATATACCTACCCCAACTCACGCCCTGACCATACTAAAACAAACAGACTACCTACCCCAACTCACGCCCTGACCATACTAAAACAAACATATATACCGACCCCAACTCATGCCCTGACCACACTAAAACAAACATATATACCCACCCCAACTCACGCCCTGACCACACTAAAACAAACAGACTACCTACCCCAACTCACGCCCTGACCATACTAAAACAAACATATATACCCACCCCAACTCACGCCCTGACCATACTAAAACAAACATATATACCCACCCCAACTCACACCCTGACCACACTAAAACAAACATATATACCTACCCCAACTCATGCCCTGACCACACTAAAACAAACATATATACCTACCCCAACTCATGCCCTGACCACACTAAAACAAACATATATACCTACCCCAACTCACGCCCTGACCACACTAAAACAAACAGACTACCTACCCCAACTCACGCCCTGACCATACTAAAACAAACATATATACCCACCCCAACACACGCCCTGACCATACTAAAACAAACAGACTACCCACCCCAACTCACGCCCTGACCATACTAAAACAAACATATATACCCACCCCAACTCACGCCCTGACCATACTAAAACAAACAGACTACCCACCCCAACTCACGCCTGACCACACTAAAACAAACATATATACCCACCCCAACTCACGCCTGACCATACTAAAACAAACAGACTACCCACCCCAACTCACGCCCTGACCATACTAAAACAAACAGACTACCTACCCCAACTCACGCCCTGACCATACTAAAACAAACAGACCAAACAGACAACCCACCCCAACTCACGCCCTGACCACACTAAAACAAACAGACTACCTACCCCAACTCACGCCTGACCACACTAAAACAAACATATATACCTACCCCAACTCACGCCCTGACCACACTAAAACAAACAGACAACCCACCCCAACTCACGCCCTGACCACACTAAAACAAACAGACTACCCACCCAACTCACACCCTGACCACACTAAAACAAACATATATAATGCACCCCAACTCACGCCCTGACCACACTAAAACAAACAGACTACCTACCCAACTCACGCCTGACCACACTAAAAACAAACAGACAACCCACCCCAACTCACGCCCTGACCACACTAAAACAAACAGACTACCCACCCCAACTCACACCCTGACCACACTAAAACAAACATATACCCACCCCAACTCACGCCCTGGACCACACTAAAACAAACAGACTACCTACCCCAACTCACGCCCACCACCACACTAAAAACAAACAGACTACCTACCCCAACTCACGCCCTGACCACACTAAAACAAACATATATACCTACCCCAACTCACGCCTGACCATACTAAAACAAACATATATACCCACCCCAACTCACGCCCTGACCATACTAAAAACAAACATATATACCACCCAACTCACGCCCTGACCACACTAAAACAAACATATATACCCACCCCAACTCACGCCCTGACCACACTAAAACAAACATATATACCTACCAACTCACGCCCTGACTATACTAAAACAAACATATATACCCACCCCAACTCACGCCTGACCATACTAAAACAAACATATATACCCACCCCAACTCACGCCCTGACCACACTAAAACAAACATATATACCCACACCCCAACTCACGCCCTGACCATACTAAAACAAACATATATACCCACACCCCAACTCACGCCTGACCACACTAAAACAAACATATATACCCACCCCAACTCACGCCTGACCACACTAAAACAAACATATATACCCACCCCAACTCACGCCTGACCACACTAAAACAAACATATATACCCACCCCAACTCACACCCTGGACCACACTAAAACAAACAGACTACCCACCCCAACTCACACCTGACCACACTAAAACAAACATATATACCCACCCCAACTCACGCCCTGACCACACTAAAACAAACATATATACCCACCCCAACTCACACCCTGACCACACTAAAACAAACAGACTACCCACCCCAACTCATGCCCTGACCACACTAAAACAAACATATATACCTACCCCAACTCACGCCCTGACCACACTAAAACAAACATATATACCCACCCCAACTCACGCCCTGACCACACTAAAACAAACATATATACCCACCCCAACTCACACCCTGACCACACTAAAACAAACAGACTACCCACCCCAACTCACACCCTGACCACACTAAACAAACATATACCCACCCCAACTCACGCCCTGACCACACTAAAACAAACATATATACCACCCCAACTCACACCCTGACCACACTAAAACAAACAGACTACCCACCCCAACTCATGCCCTGACCACACTAAAACAAACATATATACCTACCCCAACTCACGCCCTGACCACACTAAAACAAACAGACTACCTACCCCAACTCACGCCCTGACCACACTAAAACAAACAGACTACCTACCCCAACTCACGCCCTGACCATACTAAAACAAACAGACTACCTACCCCAAACTCACGCCCTGACCATACTAAAACAAACATATATACCTACCCCAACTCACGCCCTGACCATACTAAACAAACATATATACCCACCCCAACTCACGCCCTGACCATACTAAAACAAACAGACTACCTACCCCAACTCACGCCCTGACCACACTAAAACAAACATATATACCCACCCCAACTCACGCCTGACCACACTAAAACAAACATATATACCCACCCCAACTCACGCCCTGACCACACTAAAAACAAACAGACCCACCCCAACTCACGCCCTGACCATACTAAAACAAACATATATACCTACCCCAACTCACGCCCTGACCACACTAAAACAAACATATATACCCACCCCAACTCACGCCCTGACCACACTAAAACAAACAGACTACCCACCCCAACTCACGCCCTGACCATACTAAACAAACATATATACCCACCCCAACTCACGCCCTGACCACACTAAAACAAACAGACTACCCACCCCAACTCACGCCCTGACCATACTAAAACAAACATATATACCCACCCCAACTCACGCCCTGACCACACTAAAACAAACATATATACCTACCCCAACTCACGCCCTGACCACACTAAAACAAACATATATACCCACCCCAACTCACGCCCTGACCACACTAAAACAAACATATATACCCACCCCAACTCACGCCTGACCACACTAAACAAACAGACTACCTACCCCAACTCACGCCCCTGACCATACTAAAACAAACATATATACCCACCCCAACTCACGCCTGACCACACTAAAACAAACATATATACCCACCCCAACTCACGCCCTGACCACACTAAAACAAACAGACTACCTACCCCAACTCACGCCCTGACCACACTAAAACAAACAGACTACCTACCCCAACTCACGCCCTGACCATACTAAAACAAACAGACTACCTACCCCAACTCACGCCCTGACCATACTAAACAAACAGACTACCCACCCCAACTCACGCCCTGACCACACTAAAACAAACAGACTACCCACCCCAACTCACGCCCTGACCACACTAAAAACAAACATATATACCCACCCCAACTCACGCCCTGACCACTAAAACAAACAGACTACCCACCCCAACTCACGCCCTGACCACACTAAAACAAACATATATACCTACCCCAACTCACGCCCTGACCACACTAAAACAAACAGACTACCTACCCAACTCACGCCCTGACCACACTAAAACAAACAGACTACCTACCCCAACTCACGCCCTGACCATACTAAAAACAAACAGACTACCTACCCCAACTCACGCCTGACCATACTAAAACAAACATATATACCCACCCCAACTCCGCCCCACCACACTAAACAAACATATATACCCACCCCAACTCACGCCCTGACCACACTAAAAACAAACAGACTACCCACCAACTCACGCCCTGACCATACTAAAACAAACATACTACCCACCCCAACTCACGCCCTGACCACACTAAAACAAACATATATACCTACCCCAACTCACGCCTGACCACACTAAAACAAACATATATACCTACCCCAACTCACGCCTTGACCACACTAAAACAAACAGACTACCTACCCCAACTCACGCCCTGACCACACTAAAAACAAACATATATACCTACCCCAACTCACGCCCTGACCACACTAAAACAAACAGACTACCTACCCCAACTCACGCCTGACCACACTAAAAACAAACATATATACCCACCCCAACTCACGCCCTGACCATACTAAAAACAAACAGACTACCTACCCCAACTCATGCCCTGGACCACACTAAAACAAACAGACTACCTACCCCAACTCATGCCCTGACCACACTAAAACAAACATATATACCCACCCCAACTCACGCCCCTGACCACACTAAAACAAACATATATACCTACCCCAACTCACGCCCTGACCACACTAAAACAAACATATATACCCACCCCAACTCACGCCCTGACCACACTAAAACAAACATATATACCCACCCCAACTCACGCCCTGACCACACTAAAACAAACAGACTACCCACCCCAACTCACGCCCTGACCATACTAAAACAAACAGACTACCTACCCCAACTCACGCCCTGACCATACTAAAACAAACATATATACCCACCCCAACTCACGCCCTGACCATACTAAAACAAACAGACTACCCACCCCAACTCACGCCCTGACCATACTAAAACAAACAGACTACCCACCCCCAACTCACGCCCTGACCACACTAAACAAACAGACTACCTACCCCAACTCACGCTCTGACCACACTAAAACAAACATATATACCTACCCCAACTCACGCCTTGACCACACTAAAACAAACAGACTACCTACCCCAACTCACGCCCTGACCACACTAAAACAAACATATATACCTACCCCAACTCACGCCTTGACCACACTAAAACAAACAGACTACCTACCCCAACTCACGCCCTGACCACACTAAAACAAACATATATACCCACCCCAACTCACGCCCTGACCACACTAAAACAAACAGACTACCTACCCCAACTCACGCCCTGACCACACTAAAACAAACATATATACCTACCCCAACTCACGCCCTGACCATACTCAAACAAACAGACTACCTACCCTAACTCACGCCCTGACCACACTAAACAAACATATATACCCACCCCAACTCACGCCTGACCACACTAAAACAAACATATATACCTACCCCAACTCACGCCTGACCATACTAAAACAAACAGACTACCCACCCCAACTCACGCCCTGACCATACTAAACAAACATATATACCCACCCCAACTCACGCCCTGACCACACTAAAACAAACATAAAAACTCACGCCCTGACCACATAAAACAAACATATATACCCACCCCAACTCACGCTGACCATACTAAAACAAACAGACTACCTACCCCAACTCACGCCCTGACCACACTAAAACAAACATATATACCCACCCCAACTCACGCCTGACCATACTAAAACAAACATATATACCTACCCCAACTCAGACCACACTAAAACAAACAGACTACCTACCCCAACTCACGCCCTGACCATACTAAAACAAACAGACTACCTACCCCAACTCACGCCCTGACCACACTAAAACAAACAGACTACCTACCCCAACTCACGCCCTGACCATACTAAAACAAACAGACTACCACCCCAACTCACGCCTGACCACACTAAAAACAAACATATATACCTACCCCAACTCACGCCCTGACCACACTAAAACAAACATATATACCCACCCCAACTCACGCCCCTGACCACACTAAACAAACAGACTACCCACCCCAACTCACGCCCTGACCATACTAAAACAAAACAGACTACCTACCCCAACTCACACCCTGACCACACTAAAAACAAACATATATACCCACCCCAACTCACGCCCTGACCACACTAAAACAAACAGACAACCCACCCCAACTCACGCCCTGACCACACTAAACAAACAGACTACCCACCCCAACTCACGCCCTGACCACACTAAAACAAACATATATACCCACCCCAACTCACGCCTGACCATACTAAAACAAACAGACTACCTACCCCAACTCACGCCCTGACCATACTAAAACAAACAGACTACCTACCCCAACTCATGCCCTGACCATACTAAAACAAACATATATACCTACCCCAACTCACGCCCTGACCACACTAAAACAAACAGACTACCTACCCCAACTCACGCCCTGACCACACTAAAAACAAACAGACAACCTACCCCAACTCACGCCCCTGACCATACTAAAACAAACAGACTACCCACCCCAACTCACACCCTGACCACACTAAAACAAACATATATACCCACCCCAACTCACGCCCTGACCACACTAAAACAAACAGACTACCTACCCCAACTCATGCCCTGACCACACTAAACAAACATATATACCTACCCCAACTCACGCCCCTGACCACACTAAAACAAACATATATACCTACCCCAACTCATGCCCTGACCACACTAAAACAAACATATATACCTACCCCAACTCACGCCCTGACCACACTAAAACAAACATATATACCTACCCCAACTCATGCCCTGACCACACTAAAACAAACAGACTACCTACCCCAACTCACGCCCTGACCACACTAAAACAAACAGACAACCCACCCCAACTCACGCCCTGACCATACTAAAACAAACATATATACCCACCCCAACTCATGCCCTGACCACACTAAACAAACATATATACCCACCCCAACTCACGCCCTGACCATACTAAAACAAACAGACTACCTACCCCAACTCACGCCCTGACCATACTAAAACAAACAGACTACCTACCCCAACTCACGCCCTGACCATACTAAAACAAACATATATACCTACCCCAACTCACGCCCTGACCATACTAAAACAAACATATATACACCCCAACTCACGCCCTGACCATACTAAAACAAACATATACCCACCCCAACTCACGCCTCTGACCATACTAAAACAAACATATATACCCACCCCAACTCACGCCCTGACCATACTAAAACAAACATATATACCCACCCCAACTCACGCCCCTGACCACACTAAAACAAACAGACTACCTACCCCAACTCACGCCCTGACCATACTAAAAACAAACATACTACCCACCCCAACTCACGCCCTGACCACACTAAAACAAACAGACTACCCACCCCAACTCACGCCCTGACCATACTAAACAAACATATATACCCACCCCAACTCATGCCCTGACCACACTAAAACAAACAGACTACCCACCCCAACTCACGCCCTGACCATACTAAACAAACATATATACCCACCCCAACTCACGCCCTGACCATACTAAAACAAACATATATACCCACCCCAACTCACGCCCCTGACCATACTAAAACAAACATATATACCCACCCCAACTCACGCCCTGACCATACTAAAACAAACATACTACCCACCCCAACTCACGCCCTGACCACACTAAAACAAACAGACTACCTACCCCAACTCACGCCTGACCATACTAAAACAAACATATATACCCACCCCAACTCACGCCTGACCACACTAAAACAAACAGACTACCTACCCCAACTCACGCCCTGACCATACTAAAAACAAACAGACTACCTACCCCAACTCACGCCCTGACCACACTAAAACAAACAGACTACCTACCCTAACTCACGCCCCACCACACTAAAACAAACAGACTACCTACCCCAACTCACGCCCTGACCACACTAAAACAAACAGACTACCCACCCCAACTCACGCCCTGACCATACTAAACAAACATATACCCACCCCAACTCACGCCCTGACCATACTAAACAAACATATATACCCACCCCAACTCACGCTTGACCATACTAAAACAAACATATATACCCACCCCAACTCACGCCCTGACCATACTAAAACAAACATACTACCCACCCCAACTCACGCCTGACCACACTAAAACAAACAGACTACTCACCCCAACTCACGCCCTGACCATACTAAAACAAACATATATACCCACCCCAACTCACGCCCTGACCATACTAAAACAAACATACTACCCACCCCAACTCACGCCCTGACCACACTAAAACAAACAGACTACCTACCCCAACTCACGCCCTGACCATACTAAAACAAACATATATACCCACCCCAACTCACGCCCCCACCATACTAAAACAAACATATATACCCACCCCAACTTCACGCCCTGACCACACTAAACAAACAGACTACCCACCCCAACTCACGCCCTGACCACACTAAACAAACAGACTACCTACCCCAACTCACGCCCTGACCACACTAAAACAAACAGACTACCTACCCCAACTCACGCCCTGACCATACTAAAACAAACAGACTACCTACCCCAACTCACGCCCTGACCACACTAAAAACAAACATATATACCCACCCCAACTCACGCCCCTGGACCATACTAAACAAACAGACTACCTACCCCAACTCACGCCCTGACCACACCTTAAACAAACATATATACCGACCCCAACTCATGCCCTGACCACACTAAAACAAACATATATACCCACCCCAACTCATGCCCTGACCACACTAAAAACAAACAGACTACCTACCCCAACTCACGCCCTGACCACACTAAAACAAACATATATACCCACCCCAACTCACGCCCTGACCATACTAAAACAAACATATATACCCACCCCAACTCACGCCCTGACCATACTAAACAAACATATACCCACCCCAACTCACGCCCTGACCACACTAAAACAAACAGACTACCACCCTTTAACTCACGCCCTGACCACACTAAAAACAAACAGACAACCCACCCCAACTCACGCCCTGACCACACTAAAAACAAACAGACTACCCACCCCAACTCACACCCTGACCACACTAAAACAAACATATATACCCACCCCAACTCACGCCCTGACCACACTAAACAAACAGACTACCTACCCCAACTCACGCCCTGACCACACTAAAACAAACATATATACCCACCCCAACTCACGCCCTGACCACACTAAAAACAAACATATATACCCACCCCAACTCACACCCCTGACCACACTAAAACAACATATATACCCACCCCAACTCACGCCCTGACCACACTAAAACAAAACAGACTACCCACCCCAACTCACGCCCTGACCACACTAAACAAACATATATACCTACCCAACTCACGCCCTGGGACCACACTAAAACAAACATATACCCACCCCAACTCACGCCCTGACCACACTAAAAACAAACAGACTACCTACCCCAACTCACGCCCTGACCATACTAAAACAAACAGACTACCCACCCCAACTCACGCCCTGACCATGCTAAAACAAACAGACTACCTACCCCAACTCACGCCCTGACCATACTAAAACAAACAGACTACCTACCCCAACTACGCCCTGACCACACTAAACAAACATATATACCTACCCCAACTCACGCCTGACCACACTAAAAACAAACAGACTACCTACCCCAACTCACGCCCTGACTATACTAAAACAAACAGACTACCTACCCCAACTCACGCCCCTGACCATACTAAAACAAACATATACCTACCCCAACTCACGCCCTGACCATACTAAAACAAACATATATACCCACCCCAACTCACGCCCTGACCACACTAAAACAAACAGACTACCTACCCCAACTCACGCCCTGACCATACTAAAACAAACATATATACCTACCCCAACTCACGCCCTGACCATACTAAACAAACAGACTACCTACCCCAACTCACGCCCTGACCACACTAAACAAACATATATACCACCCCAACTCACGCCCTGACCACACTAAACAAAACATATATACCCCACCCCAACTCACGCCCTGACCATACTAAAACAAACATATATACCTACCCCAACTCACGCCCTGACCACACTAAAACAAACATATATACCCACCCCAACTCACGCCTGACCATACTAAAACAAACATATATACCCACCCCAACTCACGCCCCTGACCACACTAAAAACAAACATATATACCCACCCCAACTCACGCCCTGACCACACTAAAACAAACAGACTACCCACCCCAACTCACGCCCTGACCATACTAAAACAAACAGACTACCTACCCCAACTCACGCCCTGACCACACTAAAACAAAACATATATACCTACCCCAACTCACGCCCTGACCACACTAAAACAAACAGACTACCTACCCCAACTCACGCCCTGACCACACTAAAACAAACATATATACCCACCCCAACTCACGCCTGACCACACTAAAACAAACAGACTACCCACCCAACTCACGCCCCTGACCACACTAAAACAAACATATATACCTACCCCAACTCACGCCTGACCATACTAAAAACAAACAGACTACCTACCCCAACTCACGCCCTGACCACACTAAAAACAAACATATACCCACCCCAACTCACGCCCTGACCATACTAAAACAAACAGACTACCTACCCCAACTCACGCCCTGACCACACTAAAACAAACATATATACCTACCCCAACTCACGCCCCTGACCATACTAAACAAACAGACTACCTACCCCAACTCACGCCCTGACCACACTAAAACAAACAGACTACCTACCCCAACTCACGCCCTGACCATACTAAAACAAACAGACTACCCACCCCAACTCACGCCCTGACCACACTAAAACAAACAGACTACCTACCCTAACTCACGCCCTGACCACACTAAAACAAACATATATACCTACCCAACTCACGCCCTGACCACACTAAAACAAACATATACCTACCCCAACTCACGCCCTGACCACACTAAAACAAACAGACTACCTACCCCAACTCACGCCCTGACCATACTAAAACAAACAGACTACCCACCCCAACTCACGCCCTGACCACACTAAACAAACAGACAACCCACCCCAACTCACGCCCTGACCACACTAAACAAACAGACTACCCACCCCAACTCACACCCTGACCACACTAAACAAACAGACTACCTACCCTAACTCATGCCCTGACCACACTAAAACAAACATATATACCCACCCCAACTCATGCCCTGACCACACTAAAACAAACATATATACCCACCCCAACTCACGCCTGACCATACTAAAACAAACATATACCCACCCCAACTCACGCCCTGACCACACTAAAACAAACATATATACCCACCCCAACTCACGCCTGACCATACTAAAACAAACATATATACCCACCCCAACTCACGCCCTGACCACACTAAAACAAACATATATACCCACCCCAACTCACGCCCTGACCACACTAAAACAAACATATATACCTACCCCAACTCACGCCCTGACCATACTAAAACAAACATATATACCCACCCCAACTCACGCCCTGACCATACTAAAACAAACATATATACCCACCCCAACTCACGCCCTGACCACACTAAAACAAACATATATACCCACCCCAACTCACGCCCTGACCACACTAAAACAAACATATATACCTACCCCAACTCACGCCCTGACCATACTAAAACAAACATATATACCCACCCAACTCACGCCCTGACCACACTAAAAACAAACATATATACCTACCCCAACTCACGCCCTGACCATACTAAAACAAACATATATACCCACCCCAACTCACGCCCTGACCACACTAAAACAAACAGACAACCCACCCCAACTCACGCCCTGACCACACTAAACAAACATATACCCACCCCAACTCACGCCCCTGACCACACTAAAACAAACATATATACCCACCCCAACTCACGCCCTGACCACACTAAAACAAACAGACTACCTACCCCAACTCACGCCCTGACCATACTAAACAAACATATATACCCACCCCAACTCACGCCCTGACCACACTAAAACAAACAGACTACCTACCCCAACTCACGCCCTGACCATACTAAAACAAACATATATACCCACCCCAACTCACGCCCTGGACCACACTAAAACAAACATATATACCCACCCCAACTCACGCCTGACCATACTAAAACAAACAGACTACCTACCCCAACTCACGCCTGACCATACTAAAACAAACAGACTACCTACCCCAACTCACGCCCTGACCATACTAAAACAAACAGACTACCCACCCTAACTCACGCCCTGACCATACTAAAACAAACAGACTACCTACCCCAACTCACGCCCTGACCACACTAAAACAAACATATATACCCACCCCAACTCACGCCCTGACCATACTAAACAAACAGACTACCTACCCCAACTCACGCCCTGACCATACTAAAACAAACAGACTACCTACCCCAACTCACGCCCTGACCATACTAAAACAAACAGACTACCTACCCTAACTCACGCCCTGACCATACTAAAACAAACAGACTACCTACCCCAACTCACGCCCCTGACCACACTAAAACAAACATATATACCCACCCCAACTCACGCCCTGACCATACTAAAACAAACAGACTACCTACCCCAACTCACGCCCTGACCACACTAAAACAAACAGACTACCTACCCCAACTCACGCCCTGACCATACTAAACAAACATATATACCCACCCCAACTCACGCCCTGACCACACTAAAACAAACATATATACCCACCCCAACTCACGCCCTGACCATACTAAAACAAACAGACTACCTACCCCAACTCACGCCCTGACCACACTAAACAAACAGACAACCCACCCCAACTCACGCCCTGACCATACTAAACAAACATATATACCCACCCCAACTCACGCCCTGACCACACTAAACAAACAGACTACCCACCCCAACTCACACCCTGACCACACTAAAACAAACATATATACCCACCCCAACTCATGCCCTGACCACACTAAAACAAACATATATACCCACCCCAACTCACGCCCTGACCACACTAAACAAACAGACAACCCACCCCAACTCACGCCCTGACCACACTAAAACAAACAGACTACCCACCCCAACTCACACCCTGACCACACTAAAACAAACATATACCCACCCCAACTCACGCCCCTGACCACACTAAAACAAACATATATACCCACCCCAACTCACGCCTGGACCATACTAAAACAAACAGACTACCTACCCCAACTCATGCCCTGACCACACTAAAACAAACATATATACCCACCCCAACTCACGCCCTGACCACACTAAAACAAACATATACCCACCCCAACTCACGCCCTGACCACACTAAAACAAACAGACTACCCACCCCAACTCACACCCTGACCACACTAAAACAAACATATATACCCACCCCAACTCACGCCCTGACCATACTAAAACAAACAGACTACCTACCCCAACTCACACCCTGACCACACTAAAACAAACAGACTACCTACCCCAACTCACGCCCTGACCATACTAAAACAAACATATATACCCACCCCAACTCACGCCCTGACCACACTAAAACAAACATATATACCCACCCCAACTCACGCCCTGACCACACTAAAACAAACAGACTACCTACCCCAACTCACGCCCTGACCACACTAAAACAAACAGACTACCTACCCCAACTCACGCCCTGACCACACTAAAACAAACAGACTACCTACCCCAACTCATGCCCTGACCACACTAAAAACAAACATATATACCTACCCCAACTCATGCCCTGACCACACTAAACAAACATATACCTACCCCAACTCATGCCCTGACCACACTAAAACAAACATATATACCTACCCCAACTCATGCCCTGACCACTACAAACAACAGACA
>NW_027010326.1:0-20000 GCF_036934945.1 Oncorhynchus masou masou
TGTATTGGGGTATATGTAGTCAGTATATTGAGGTATAGGTGAGTGTATTGAGGAGGGTATATATGTAGATGACATATTGAGGTATAGGTGAGTGTGTTGGGGTATATGTAGTCAGTATATTGAGGCTGTAGGTGGTGTATTAGAGGGTATATGTAGTCAGTATATTGGGTATAGGTGGTGTATTAGGTATATATGTAGTCAGTATGTTGAGGTATAGGTGAGTGTATTGGGGTATGAATGAGTGTATTGGGGTATATATATGTAGTCAGTATATTGTGGTATAGGTGAGTGTATTGGGGTATATATATGTAGTCAGTATATTGTGGTAGGGGTGAGTGTATAGTGGTATATGTAGTCAGTATATTGAGGTATAGGTGAGTGTATTGGGGTATAGATGAGTGTATTGGGTATATATATGTAGTCAGTATATTGAGGTATAGGTGAGTGTATTGGGGTATATATATGTAGTCAGTACTAAGTTGATATAGGTGAGTGTATTGGGGTATATATATTCAGTCAGTATGTTAAGGGTTTAAGTCATTTTAAGCCTATATTAGTCAGTTATTAGGTATAGGTGAGTGTATTGGGGCATATATATGTAGTCAGTATATTGAGGTATAGGTGAGTGTATAGATTGGGGGTATATATATATGCAGACAGTATATTGAGGTATAGGTGAGTGTATTGGGGTATATATGTAGTCAGTATATTGTGGTATAGGTGAGTGTATTAGGCATATGTAGGCAGTATATTGAGGTATAGGTGAGTGTATTGGGGCATATATATGTAGGCAGTATATTGAGGTATAGGTGAGTGCATTGGGGTATATATATGTAGTCAGTATATTGAGGTATAGGTGAGTGTATTGGGTATATTTACATTTAAAGTCCATTTAAGTCATTTATTGAGGTATAGGTGAGTGTATTAGGTATATATATGTAGACAGTATATTGAGGTATAGGTGAGTGTATTGGGGTATATGTAGTCAGTATATTGAGGTATAGGTGAGTGTATTGGGGTATATGTAGGCAGTATATTGAGGTATAGGTGAGTGTATTGGGGTATATATGTAGTCAGTATATTGAGGTACAGGTGAGTGTATTGGGGTATATGTAGGTATATTAGATGAGTGTATTGGGGTATATATGTAGTCAGTATATTGAGGAGTATAGGTGAGTGTATTGGGGGTATATGTAGTCAGTATATTGGCATAGGTGAGTGTATTGGGGTATATGTAGTCAGTATATTGAGGTATAGGTGAGTGTATTGGGGTATATATATGTAGTCAGTATATTATATAGGTGAGTGTATATGGAGTGTATTGGGGATGTAGGCAGTATATTGAGGTATGGTATATAGGGTATTTAGTCAGTATATTGAGGTATAGGTGAGTGTATTAGGGTATATGTAGTCAGTATATTGAGGTATAGGTGAGTGTATTGGGGTATATATATGTAGTCAGTATATTGAGGTATAGGTGAGTGTATTGGGGTATAGATGAGTGTATTGGGGTATATATATGTAGTCAGTATATTGTGGTATAGGTGAGTGTATTAGTATATATATGTAGTCAGTATATTGTGGTATAGGTGAGTGTATTGGGGTATATGTAGGCAGTATATTTGAGGTATATGTGAGTGTATTGTGTATATGTAGTATATTGAGGTATAGGTGAGTGTATTGGGGTATATATATGTAGGTTATAGTATATTGAGGTATAGGTGAGTGTCATTTAATGGGATAGGTGAGTGTATTGGGGTATATGTAGTCAGTATATTGAGGTATAGGTATATATATGTGTATATTGAGGTATAGGTATATTGGGGTATATGTAGGCAGTATATTTACATAGGTGAGTCATTTTAAGTCAGTATATTGAGGTATAGGTGAGTGTATTGGGGTATATATATGTAGTCAGTATATTGTGGTATAGGTGAGTGTATTGGGGTATATGTAGTCAGTATATTGAGGTATAGTGAGTGTATTGGGGTATATGTAGGCAGTATATTGAGGTATAGGTGAGTGTATTGGGGTATATATATGTAGGCAGTATATTGAGGTATAGGTGAGTGTATTGGGGTATATGTAGTGGTATATTGAGGTATAGGTGAGTGTATTGGGGTATATATATGTAGTCAGTATATTGAGGTATAGGTGAGTGTATTGGGGGTATATATGAGTCAGTATATTGAGGTATAGGTGAGTGTATTGGGGTATATGTATTGGGGTATATATATGAGGTATAGGTGAGTGTATTGGGGGTATATATATGTAGTCAGTATATTGAGGTATAGGTGGTGTATAGTGGTATATTGTATATTGAGGTATAGGTGAGTGTATTGGGGGTATATGTAGTCAGTATATTGTGATATAGGTGAGTGTATTGGGGTATATATATTTAGTCAGTATATTGAGGTATAGGTGAGTGTATTGGGGTATATGTAGTCAGTATATTGAGGTATAGGTGAGTGTATTGGGGTATATATATGTAGTCAGTATATTGAGGTATAGGTGAGTGTATTGGGGTATAGATGAGTGTATTGGGGTATATATATGTAGTCAGTATATTGTGGTATAGGTGAGTGTATTGGGGTATATATATGTAGTCAGTATATTGTGGTATAGGTGAGTGTATTGGGGTATATGTAGGCAGTATATTGAGGTATATGTGAGTGTATTGGGGTATATGTAGGCAGTATATTGAGGTATAGGTGAATGTATTGGGGTATATATATGTAGTCAGTATATTGAGGTATAGGTTAGTGTATAGTGGTATATGTAGTCAGTATATTTACATTTAAGTCATTTTAAGTCATTTAATGAGGTATAGGTGAGTGTATTGGGGTATATATATGTAGACAGTATATTGAGGTATAGGTGAGTGTATTGGGGTATATGTAGTCAGTATATTGAGGTATAGGTGAGTGTATTGGGGTATATATATGTAGTCAGTATATTGAGGTATAGGTGAGTGTATTGGGGTATATATATGTAGTCAGTATATTGTGATATAGGTGAGTGTATTGGGGTATATGTAGTCAGTATATTGAGGTATAGGTGAGTGTATTGGGGTATATGTAGGCAGTATATTGAGGTGTATTTGCACCTGTAGAGTTGTTGCTGAAGTAGATGAGGCGCGGTTGTTCAGAGCCCAGCAGGTTCAAACTGCCCTCCACATTCAGAGGCCTTAACTGAGGGGCAGAGACATGGGTTACACCAATCCACTCTACAGACCACGGGCATATATACACACAGACACTCCTTTCATTCACTCCCCCCCCCCCCGACACAGACACACAAGATTAACAACATGCATCCTCAAATTCACCAAGACACCCCATTATGGTTGTTAGACTGAACCCAGACTGTTGTCTCAAGACACCCCATTATGGTTGTTAGACTGAACCCAGACTGTTGTCTCAAGACACCCCATTATGGTTGTTAGACTGAACCCAGACTATTGTCTCAAGACACCCCATTATGGTTGTTAGACTGAACCCAGACTGTTGTCTCAAGACACCCCATTATGGTTGTTAGACTGAACCCAGACTGTTGTCTCAAGACACCCCATTATGGTTGTTAGACTGAACCCAGACTGTTGTCTCAAGACACCCCATTATGGTTGTTAGACTGAACCCACACTGTTGTCTCAAGACACCCCATTATGGTTGTTAGACTGAACCCAGACTGTTGTCTCAAGACACCCCATTATGGTTGTCAGACTGAACCCACACTGTTATATGGGCGGGACAGCCCTGCTTTTACCTTCCTCAGTGAAATGGTCTGGACCCACTCAGTGGTGTGTATGTCAAACACATCCACCCCATACTCGCTGTACACCGTAAGGTAGGAGGAGTTGGAGCCTGACGGACACACAGGAAAGACACGCTGAGCAATCACAGAGGACTCCGCAGCTTGATACATTTGTAGGATACAATATATATATTTGTAGGATACAATATACTAGATACAGTTTATGTTAGCATCTTTTAAAAAGTTAACAATATTGAATTTGTCTTTCAGTGTCCCTTCTAAAAAAATATTGTGCATGCAGCACTTACCAGAAGGCCTTCATAGTTGGATAGCTAACAGTTTCTGGTTGTAAAGTAGCCTAGTGGGGCGGCAGGTAGCCTAGGGGTTAGAGAGTTGGGCCAGGAACCGAAAGGTTGCTGGATCGAATTACCGAGCTGACAAGGTAATAAACTGTCGTTTTGCCCCTGAACAAGGCAGTTAACCCACTGTTCCCCGGTAGGCCATCATTGTAAATAAGAATTTGTTCTTAACTGACTTGCCTAGTTAAATAAAGGTAAAAAAAAAAATATATATATATATATATATGTTTTTTAAATGTATTGTGACTGTATTCACTTCCAATGGACTGTTCGGGTTGGGCAGTATGCAGATTTTAATACCGTCATACCGTTTCAGTGCCATACCGGTGTATACAGTATTACTTGAAGTGCACACAAGGGGCGCTATTTAAACAACAAAAACCCACACAGACCATGCAAGTCGGGGGTGCCAACCTATGAAAGACAGGGAGACGTTGTGTCCAAGGACAGTTGGCTGGATTCCAACCTATTCAGACATGCCGGAGACTTCGGCACTACCGCCAGACCAGGCGCATTTCTCCTCCAAAACGTGCCTAACAACTCAACCACTGAAAAACAAAACGTGACGTACTGCAGGCGAGCGGCGTGGCGGGCCACATCAGCTCCTGGGCCCTGCTCCTCTTCCCAGTGGGGTCCACATAGATACCCAGCTGGCTGAAGCAGAGTAACAGCTCGGTCGTGCCCACCTCCAGGGCGTGCAGAGCATCCAGGGGCTGCTGGGCCAGGAAGGCTAGCGACGGGTCCCCGGGGCTCACCAGGCTGACGGGCGACGACTCGCCCTGGAGGGCCAACAGGGCAAAACCAGAGGGGTATCCCACGCACAGGCGCTCGCGCACCATGCCCAGCCACTGGGCCACCCCCGGGGCCTGCACCTCCCACAGCTTGCGGTGGTGCGGCTTGGCCCGGGTGATCTCATAACACAGGACCTGGTGAAGGGGGAGAGAGGAGATGTTACTACTGACATTCTGGCAAAGCAGCAAACAGAAAGGACTTAAAAAAAAAAAAAATCAGCCTTGATATAGTTAGCAGAAGTTTGCTTGGGTTCCTGAGTGGCACAGCGGTCTAAGTCACTGCATCTCAGTACTAGAGGTGTCACTACAGATACCCTGGTTCGAATCCAGGCTGTATCACAAACATGATTGGGAGTCCCATAGGGTGGCACACAATTGGCCCAGCGTCGTCTGGGTTGTAAATAAGATTTCTTAACTGACTTGTCTAGTTAATTAAAAGTTACAGTGCTTATGAAGACTATATGAATGCTCCCTTTATAAGTTGTTTGTTTTGAAATGGGGTCGATATGAGACTTATTCAGATTTAAGTCACATATCTTCAACTACACATTTGACATGTATTGTACTGGAACACTTATGTGTTTTTGGCATCGTTTTCACTGCACGTGTAAATAGGTAAATCAATAAATGAATAGTGACCTGGCGCTTGACGGCAGCCAGCAGGCAGGCGGGTCCCCCAGGGCGTAGCACGCCCGTGGTCAGTGCCTGGCAACCCTTGGTCTCTGTCAGCTTGATGTCGAAGGCCGCTTCGGCCCCCTCCAGCACCCCCCAGGGGTGCAGGTGCACGTGTCGGTTGCGTCCACACAGCAGGGCCATCATCTTCTCTTTGGGGATCAGCTCCATCTGGTGCACCTTCTTGCAGTCGGCCGCCCGCACGATCACTGACGGGGGGAAGAGAAGAAGGAGTCAACAGGGGCAAACGACACAGAGAATCGTAGTGTTTTGAAAGAAATCACAAATTATGATTTGTGAGTCAATAGGTAAGATAGTTGCTTTCCGAATTGTCGAAAACACTTTCTCTCCTCGATTTCACCCCCCCCTTTTGAAAAACCAAATGGAGGAGAAGGTATAATGAAAGGGACCTTGGATTCTCCTCCAGTGCATTTTTAGAAGGAACCGAAAAGAGAGAGGAAGCGAGGAAAGACCATGGAGAAATAGTCTTAGGATGAAGAAAGAAATCGATATACCACAAAAGAAAACATGACACTTTGACATCACGTGATCACACATAAGAAACATGTTGGAAATGACAGAAATCTAAAAACTTGACCTTTGTTCTGCATGGAGGAGTCATATGAGGCTCTATGGGGGCTGGCACATATCCCTGTATGATCCAGATCCTAGAGCATTTGGTGCCCTGATGATCTGCACTATAGAGCACTTGTGAAACAGAAACCGACCCTGGCTGAAACAAATCTTGGACCCTGGTCAGGTGGTGGGTCTAAGATCCAGGACCAGAGTACCATGTATTGTGACAATTCAGAGTCGCATGGAACTTTTCGCCCACGTCATTTGGAAAGTGAATATTTGAAAAAAATGTTCAAGGCAAAATATATTTGTTTGAATTTTGAGAACCATACCAGGGTACCGAATGTCATATGTGAAAACGCCCTATGAGTGTATATGACTAGCTGTGGGATAGGTGTGTTCTTACCATCTCTGGTGACCTCCACTACAAACAGACCTTCCTCTGTTCCCAGGGCGATACGCTCTCGATCTGCAGGGAGACAAAGGAGCAGTCAACACAGTCTTCTCTCGCTCACTGCCATCCTCCACACACACGCACAACAACAACACCTCTCGCAGACACACACACACACACACTGAGTAAACGCAACATAACTTTTTAAATAATTGGAGATCTCAAACGGTAATTTGCAATTGCATTCTGTGTTTCGCGTGTATCCACTACAAAAACAACAAAACTTCCTCCTCACGGAAATTGTCACAGAAAAGTTACAACATTACTTACACCGCAGAGTACGGATGATCATTTCCCTCATCCAGTACCGATGATCATTTCCCTCATCCCGTACGGATGCTAATTTCCCTCATCCCGTACGGATGCTAATTTCCCTCATCCCGTACGGATGCTAATTTCCCTCATCCCGTACGGATGCTAATTTCCCTCATCCCGTACGGATGCTAATTTCCCTCATCCCGTACGGATGCTAATTTCCCTCATCCCGTACGGATGCTAATTTCCTCATCCCGTACGGATGCTAATTTCCCTCATCCCGCACGGATGCTAATTTCCCTCATCCCGTACGGATGCTAATTTCCCCTCATCCAGTACGGATGCTAATTTCCCCTCATCCAGTACAGATGCTAATTTCCCTCATCCAGTACAGATGCTAATTTCCCTCATCCAGTACAGATGCTAATTTCCCTCATCCAGTACAGATGATAATCTCCCTCATCCAGTACAGATGATAATCTCCCTCATCCAGTACAGATGATAATCTCCCTCATCCAGTACAGATGATAATCTCCCTCATCCAGTACAGATGATAATCTCCCTCATCCAGTACAGATGATAATCTCCCTCATCCAGTACAGATGATAATCTCCCTCATCCAGTACAGATGATAATCTCCCTCATCCCATACAGATGATAATTCCACTCATTCGGTCTATCTGAAATGTTACGGTGCGTTTGCTGACAGCACAGGTGTGTTTTTACTACAGTCTCTTCAGTAGTTCCCCAACTCACCGACGATGGCGGCGCAGAGCGTGGTCTTGATGGCGGGCAGCGAGGAGTCGTAGGCCTCGTGCAGGACGTGCACTACGCGGTTCCTCAAGCGGTTCTTGGCCAGGATGCTCTGCAGGCTCTCCAGGATGCCCATCCACTTCTTCTTCTCTGCCTCGCTCTCAGCCAGCACCAGCAGGGAGACGGCACCCGCCGGCGAGCTCAGCAGGGACGACGTCACCTGACGAGGTTTATAATGCGTTATGATGTACGTGTCTGTGTCGTTACTCCCGAATAAATGAGGGAGGGTTTGGGTTAATAATAATAATATCAACTTCATTAAGTCTCTTTGGGTCTTTGAAAAGTGCTATATAAAACCCATGTATAGTTATTATTTCACGTTTCTCACATAGGAAACATAATCCCATAGTAACAATAGACTATAATAAAAAAAGACAGTAATCGATACGTTTTTCACATAAAGGGTTATAATACCTTATGATACACCATAACTTTCCGTAATAACTCACACATATGTTTTTACATCCATGTGACGACCCTCCCACTCTGTCTGCTGTATTCTCTCTTTGTTGTTTCCTTATTAGGATGCCGGTGGGCGGAGTTGGGAGGGTCGTCAGCTACATGGGAAACACCTGGGCCCGGTGTCTCCCAGCATAAATACACCACTTCCCCATTCATGGGAGAGACTCTCTCCATGCAGACAACTTTATGGATTTTGTTGTGTTTCTTGGTGGTGTTTGAGTTGTTTGCTTTAGCATCTTTTCAACACCCTGCATTATCACCTTCATGCAAAACACTCACTTACACTACTGATT
The DNA here is from genome assembly GCF_036934945.1 of Oncorhynchus masou masou. Lineage (NCBI taxonomy): Eukaryota > Metazoa > Chordata > Actinopteri > Salmoniformes > Salmonidae > Oncorhynchus > Oncorhynchus masou. The sequence continues at coordinate 8,429 of NW_027010326.1, forward strand.
ACACACACCATTGTATATTTTCCTTAGTTGCTTTAGTTAATAAATATATATTTTGTTACACCTTATCTCCACGTTGTCTCCCTTTGTTACGGGCTTTGAGCCGGTTCGTGACAATCCATTAGATGTAACTTTATTTCAAGGTCATTTATTGGGTTCTCTCACACAAGAAACATCATATTAGTAACAGATGACAATTAATAAATAATACACAAGTCAATATAATAACTTTAGTCACGTGGTATTAGTCACACAGCAGTTGAAAGCTCACCCTGAATATGCAGGGGACGTCTTTGCGGGTGGCGTGGATGACGTCTGAGGCCAGGACAGAGCTGACGGAAAACTCCTCATCTCTGTGGACATACACAGAGCACAGTGTTACACACACACACACACACCCCAAACACACCCCCACCCACCCCCCAACACACACCCACCCACCCCCAACACACACCCACCCACCCCCCAACACACACCCACCCACCCCCCCAACACCCACCCACCCACCCCCCAACACCCACCCACACACACGCATACCAAACACACACACACCAAACACACACACACACCAAACACACACACACACACACAAAATCCATCTCTCTCCCACTGTCGACCACTGGGCTTCCTCTCATCACCATATTTGGTATTGAGTGGAAACACCAATCGGATGCTTCACATTTATAAATCCGGTGAAATATCTAGCTCATTGTTCTCTCGCTCTCTGACTTAGGTGTTCTGTTGCCTAGCAACCCGCAGTAAACAACCACCAGGCAGTGGCCAAGCAGCGGCAGCAACCAATCAGGGTATATATCATCACTGTCTCGGATTCACATTCACTTTAGAGGTCTACGCTCACCAAGAATGACGGCTTTTAACAATTCTAACATCTTTGTAAACCGGATCAAACGTATCGCCAGAGCACTCTGTATAATAGGATACAGATAGAGATCATGCTAACGCCACAGCATCAAAGGGAGTGTATATTTAAAGGAGAGCACACGCGTTGAAGGAGGCAGGAGATGGGAGTCACGGATTATAACAATTGTTTATAATAATCATGCACCCTCCCACACACCCTCCCACCTACCCCGCACCCTCCACACACCCTCCCACCTACCCCGCACACCACACACCCTCCCACACACACACCACACACCCTCCCACACACCTTCCCACACACCCTCCACCTACCACACACCCTCCACCTACCACACACCCTCCACCTACCACACACCCTCCACCTACCACACACCCTCCCACCCTCCCCTTCACGCCCCCCCACACACCCTCCCACCCTTCACCCCCCACAAACCCTTTACCCCCCCACCTACTACTCCCACACACCCTTCACCCCCCACCTACCAATCCCTAACACCCTTCACCCCAACAGAGGTCTTACCTCAGGTCCAGGACCTGACTTGTCACCACGCCTGGCTGCGTGGACTTGCCCTCAGGCACCTCGTACAGGAAGAGTTTACAATCACACACCACGGCGTACGCCCGCTGCCAGCCCTTCTTTACCCCCGTGGGCTTGGGGATCTGACGGAGAGGGCAGAGCAGCAAAATTTTCAATTGAGAGGTCTGTTCTTGTTATTAATTTCCAATAAACTGGACATCACACGCTCCTATCTTGCTAAGCTGAACAGAATTGCAATGTCTTGATTACATCAAAGCAACAACATTCAAGGAAGATATTAGCGTATCACCATGAAAAGACCATGATGTAATCATAGAACTATAATGACTAGAATTGTTGGGAAATTTAAAAACCTGGCTGCACACTTAAGGGTACACTCAATATGGCCGCAGGAACGCAAACTGTAGTCATTCTATTTCCACGGTGATAACCGGTTACTATGTACGCGGCGCTCACCCTGACGAAGCCCTTGTAGGCGGTGCCGATGCCCCTCTGTACGTCGATGCCCAGAGGCCTCTTGGCCTGCTCAGGGGGAATGGGGCACACCTGGGGGGCATTGTCCTTACAGGATACATGGCAGATGAAGGAGCACACTGGAGAGAAAGAGGGAGAGAGAGAGTATTCGTATACACAAGGAAACATGCAGTCCAATCACAAGGTTCAGTTTCAGATCTCCCGTTCAGTTAAAACATTACAGTCCATTTATAGCGAGTGGTGTGTCAGCGGGAGGAAAATGCTGCACCCAATCTCCCCAGTCCCCCCCAACTAAACGACACAATCTCCCCAGTCCCCCAACTAAACGACACAATCTCCCCAGTCCCCCCAACTAAACGACACAATCTCCCCAGTCCCCCCCAACTAAACGACACAATCTCCCCAGTTCCCCCAACTAAACGACACAATCTCCCCAGTTCCCCCCAACTAAACGACACAATCTCCCCAGTTCCCCCAACTAAACGACACAATCTCCCCAGTCCCCCAACTAACCGACACAATCTCCCCAGTCCCCCCAACTAGCCGGCACAATCTCCCCAACTAGCCGGCACAATCTCCCCAACTAGCCGGCACAATCTCCCCAACTAGCCGGCACAATCTCCCCAACTAGCCGGCACAATCTCCCCAACTAGCCGGCACAATCTCCCCAACTAGCCGGCACAATCTCCCCAACTAGCCGGCACAATCTCCCCAACTAGCCGGCACAATCTCCCCAACTAGCCGGCACAATCTCCCCAGTCCCCCAACTAACCGGCACAATCTCCCCAGTCCCCCCCAACTAACCGGCACAATCTCCCCAGTCCCCCCAACTAACCGACACCATTGACAGAGAGCGTGGTCGTGTGTGTCTGACACTCACCTTCGCAGGCGTAGCCCTGGCGGATGAGACCCACCATCAAGGAGGTGCAGTGCGTGCACTGGGTGGGGCTGGAGAAGGTCTTGATGCTCAGCTGGTGAGCTTTGGGCTGCAGACACACACACACACAGAGAGAGATAAGAACACAAGTGTTACAGACAAGCTGACAGTGTGTGTGTGTGTGTGTGTGTCAAATTATTCTATGAGTATGAGTGGTAGCACATATGCGGGAGCATGTTGTTTTCATTGTGTGTGAGAGTGGTGTGTGTGTGTGTGTGTGAGCGGTGTGTGTGTGTGTGAGCGGTGTGTGTGTGTGTGTTTGTGAGCGGTGTGTGTGTGTGTGAGCGGTGTGTGTGTGTGTGTGTTTGTGAGCGGTGTGTGTGTGTGTGAGCGGTGTGTGTGTGTGTGTGAGCGGTGTGTGTGTGTGAGCGGTGTGTGTGTGCGTGTGAGCGGTGTGTGCGTGTGAGCGGTGTGTGCGTGTGAGCGGTGTGTGCGTGTGAGCGGTGTGTGCGTGTGAGCGGTGTGTGCGTGTGAGCGGTGTGTGCGTGTGCGTGTGTTGCGTGTGCGTGTGTGTGTTTGGTGTGCGTGTGAGCGGTGTGTGCGTGTGAGCGGTGTGTGCGAGCGGTGTGCGAGCGGTGTGCGAGCGGTGTGCGAGCGGTGTGTGTGCGTGAGAGCGGTGTGTGTGCGTGAGAGCGGTGTGTGCGTGTGAGCGGTGTGTGCGTGTGAGAGTGTGAGCGGTGTGTGCGTGTGAGCGGTGTTGTGCGTGTGAGCGGTGTTGTGCGTGTGAGCGGTGTTGTGCGTGTGAGCGGTGTTGTGCGTGTGAGCGGTGTTGTGCGTGTGAGCGGTGTGTGCGTGTGCGTGTGAGCGGTGTGTGCGTGTGCGTGTGAGCGGTGTGTGCGTGTGCGTGTGAGCGGTTTGCGCGGTGTTGTGCGTGTGAGCGGTGTGCGCGCGTGAGAGCGGTGCGCGCGCGTGAGAGCGCGCGGTGAGCGCGCGCGCGTGAGAGCGCGCGCGTGAGAGCGGTGCGCCGCGCGTGAGAGCGGTGCGCGCGCGTGAGAGCGGTGCGCGCGTGAGAGCGGTGCGCGCGTGAGAGCGGTGCGCGCGCGTGAGAGCGGTGCGCGCGCGTGAGAGCGGTGCGCGCGCGTGAGAGCGGTGCGCGCGCGTGAGAGCGGTGCGCGCGCGTGAGAGCGGTGCGCGCGGTGAGCGGTGAGGAGAAGCGGGCGTGTGAGCGGTGCGCGCGTGTGAGCGGTGCGCGCGCGTGAGCGGTGCGCGCGTGTGAGCGGTGCGCGCGCTTGTGGCGTGTGGCGGCAGAGCGTGTGTGCGCTTGTAGCGTGTGAGCGGTGTGTGTGCGCGCGTGCGTTTGTGTGTGTGCGCGCGTGCGTTTGTGTGTGTGAGCGGTGTGTGCGTTTGGTGTGTGAGCGGTGTGTGCGTTTGGTGTGTGTGAGCGGTGTGTGCGTTTGGTGTGTGTGAGCGGTGTGTGCGTTTGGTGTGTGAGCGGTGTGTGTGCGTTTGGTGTGTGTGTGCACGTGTGCGTTTGGTGTGTGTGTGCACGTGTGCGTTTGGTGTGTGTGTGCACGTGTGCATTTGGTGTGTGTGAGCGGTGTGTGCGTTTGGTGTGTGTGAGCGGTGTGTGCGTTTGGTGTGTGTGAGCGGTGTGTGCGTTTGGTGTGTGTGAGCGGTGTGTGCGTTTTGTGTGTGAGCGGTGTGTGCGTTTGGTGTGTGTGAGCGGTGTGTGCGTTTGGTGTGTGTGAGCGGTGTGTGCGTTTGGTGTGTGTGAGCGGTGTGTGCGTTTGGTGTGTGTGAGCGGTGTGTGCGTTTGGTGTGTGTGAGCGGTGTGTGCGTTTGGTGTGTGTGAGCGGTGTGTGCGTTTGGTGTGTGTGAGCGGTGTGTGCGTTTGGTGTGTGTGAGCGGTGTGTGTGCGTTTGGTGTGTGTGTGCACGTGTGCGTTTGGTGTGTGTGCACGTGTGCGTTTGGTGTGTGTGTGCACGTGTGCATTTGGTGTGTGTGAGCGGTGTGTGCGTTTGGTGTGTGTGAGCGGTGTGTGCGTTTTGTGTGTGTGAGCGGTGTGTGCGTTTGGTGTGTGAGCGGTGTGTGCGTTTGGTGTGTGAGCGGTGTGTGCGTTTGGTGTGTGTGGAGCGGTGTGTGCGTTTGGTGTGTGAGCGGTGTGTGCGTTTGGTGTGTGTGAGCGGTGTGTGCGTTTGGTGTGTGTGAGCGGTGTGTGCGTTTGGTGTGTGTGAGCGGTGTGTGCGTTTGGTGTGTGTGAGCGGTGTGTGCGTGTGGTGTGTGTGAGCGGTGTGTGCGTGTGGTGTGTGTGAGCGGTGTGTGCGTGTGTGTGTGAGCGGTGTGTGCGTGTGTGTGTGAGCGGTGTGTGCGTGTGTGTGTGAGCGGTGTGTGCGTGTGTGTGTGAGCGGTGTGTGCGTGTGTGTGTGAGCGGTGTGTGCGTGTGTGTGTGAGCGGTGTGTGCGTGTGTGTGTGAGCGGTGTGTGCGTGTGTGTGTGCGTTTGGTGTGTGTGAGCGGTGTGTGCGTGTGTGTGTGTGAGCGGTGTGTGAGTGTGTGTGTGAGCGGTGTGTGCGTGTGTGTGTGAGCGGTGTGTGCGTGTTTGTGTGAGCGGTGTGTGTGGGTGAGAGCGGTGTGTGCGTGTGTGTGTGTGAGCGGTGTCAGGCAGTACCTTTGGTGTGGTCAGCAGCGATGTTGGATAGACCGGGGAGGGGACGGTAGGGGTAACAGCAGTGGGCTTGGGGACTGGCTCCTGTGGGAGAGGGGTCAAAGTTTAAAGGTCAACTGGTCAGACTGGGGAGAGGACAGCACTGGGTTCATTAGGCACCAAATGGGAGACCATTTACTAAAGTGGGGAGGGACTACATTGAGTTACTAATTGAAACAAATTGTTTTCCGTTGCAAAACGTTTTCCCTTGGTACCTTAATGAACGTGACCCTGGTTCTAGACTGTAAAAACATGAACTATGCTTTACTGGGATAAGAGTCATTTAATTAGCTAACAATCAGGAAGGGGGTCAAGAGAGTCATTTAATTAGCTAACAAATCAGGAAGGGGGTTGAGAGTCATTTAATTAGCTAACAAATCAGGAAGGGGGTTGAGAGTCATTTAATTAGCTAACAAATCAGGAGGGGGGTCAAGAGAGTCATTTAATTAGCTAACAATCAGGAAGGGGGTAAATTGTTACTTCTGAAGATCAATGAATGAATTAAATGTAAGAATTGCCCTGCATTTCACCTCTTCTCCTGTATTGACAGTGAGTTTTAACCAATGACGTGTATAAACCCTGGATTGCTGATGCAATGTATTGGCAAATGAGCGTTTTTCAATTAAATGTTTAAAGGACCATATTACATCTATTTTTGTTGTAGTGAGGACAGTAACAGTCCATCTTAAAACAATTATACTTTAAGGAAATATGATTGTTAAATGTTTATGTTGAGTTCACAGTAGGGGTGGCAGGTAGGTTAGTGGTTAGTGTTGGGCCAGTAACCAAAAGGTTGCTAGATCGAATCCCCGAGCTGACAAACATCTGTCGTTCTGCCCCTGAACAAGGCAGTTAACCCACTGTTCCTAGGCCATCATTGTAAATAAGAATTTGTTCTTAACTGACTTGCTTAGTTAAATAAAGGTTAAATAAATAAAAAATATAATTTAAAAAAGTGTGCATTAAGATGTCTAATAAAATATTATTTTTTTTTACAATGGTGGGGGAGGTAGTGCCAAAATGGAGGCACCGTGCCTTCACCACAGTGCCCCCTACCAGTCATCTAGTGTATATATTAATCATTGGTGACAACACACCTAAACCCTACATTAAACCCATACATTAAAATATGAAATTTTACAATGACTAATAATTTGTTATTATTTATTACATGTTATTATCTCTCTCTCTACATTATTGGGAAGGACCCGTAAGTAAGCATTTCACTGTCAGTCTACACCTGTTGTTTACCAAGCATGTGAAAAATAAAATGTGAACTGGGATGAGGAGACAGGGAACACGTCTGGAGAAAGGATGTCTGGTTGGGATGTGCGATATGGACGGAAGTGTGTGTGTGTGTGTGCGATGGAACACTCACATCCTGCTCAGAGGCCACGGAGGGCGACGAGGAAGGGACATCTGACTTCTGGGGCGTGGCATCTATCTCGCTGACAGAGCTGGTCTGGAGGAGGGAGAGGGATGACGAGACAGATGAGTGTGTGTGTGTGTGTCCTGGGCGGAAATGTTTGCGTTGTGCTATAGGCTGAGACATATACACTAGGGTCACCAGCACTGACAACTATCGCACTATGAGACATTTTTTATTTCACCTTTATTTAATTTAACCAGGTAGGCAAGATGAGAACACGTTCTCATTTACAGTTGCGACCTGGCCAAGATAAAGCATGCTTGAGGTTGCACGTGTCCACAGCTCTGGAATCAGACTAGCCAATCTCCAATCCATTAGAGAGTTAAAATATAGCTGACCCTGTATCAGTGATTCATTTCTATGTGAAGGGCTGAAGGGAGCATCGAGGCAGCCAGTAGGTGGTGCTAAGTGCCCATCTCTCAATGCCTCCTTGAATATTTGGGTTCCCCCCCAAAATTGTGTCAGTATCCGAGGAAGTGAACACATCTCAACAACACCTGCATCAACTCATACACATAGGAACTGCCTATGCTATATTTAAGCTGTAAGGCATGAGGGTGTGTGGTATATGGCCAATATACCACAGGGCTAAGGGCTGTTCTTGGACACATACCACAAACCCCCTGAGGTTCCGTATTGGTGTTATAAACTGGTTATCAACGTAATTAGAGCAGTAAAAATACATGTTTCGTCATACCCATGGAACACGATCTGATATACCACGGCTGTCAGCCAATCAGCATCCAGGGCTTGAACCCCCCCCCCCAGTTTATAATATAATAATATATATGCCATTTTGCAGACGCATAGTATTTCACCATCATGAAGGCATACTCGGATCAGGTATCGAGCTGAAGGGGTTTGGTGAATAAAACCAAAATACAAAACAAGCCCACTTTTAACATGTCACAATCCTAATACGAGCAGTATACTGTGTTACACACAAATCATTTTTATCATTCAGTATTTTCATGGTCTACTAGACTGTGTTGTAAGAAATCTTCAGTGTACGGTCGGTCCACTTAAGAGTCAAACAATGAGTTAACAGATGACACATTGAAATCATAAACAATACTTACCATATAAACATTGTTATTTTAAATGTGATTCTTTACATCGACTCAAATGTAGCATACATCAAACACTTACAGCCTAGCAATGTTACTGATAAGGTTTAATTTTTTATTTATTTTTTATTTGATTTATAAATACAACCAAAAAGATTGACAAAATTAGGAGAAATCATGGGAGGTGATTTGGGATCCGACCCTAATCATCTTTTAATTAAACTAAAATGAAGGCAGGTTCTACATCCTCCCAACCAAATCACTGGCTAAAGAGACACACTGAAAAGGTCTAGCTCGTCAATATTCTCAGTGTGCCGTCGTAGGGTTTGTTTGTTTTGTTTCTTCGTTAGTTGTGTAGGCAGCTAACAAATATGCAAATGGTTAAACAGGGTTTTGTGAGGTGACTGGGGATACTGAGGGATCTACTGAGGGATTCTGACGGACGTTAGCAGTATTAAGGCATTAAGGCATTGGGGATGCTAATGCAGAAGACACACGTTCCAGAGGAGATGCTCATAAACCTTTTAGCGCCCAACATAAACTAATGCTAACATAGGGGAAGGTTAACTACAGGGGGAGAGTGCCACCAGCTGTGAAAAGGTCTATTTTAGCATCATTTTAATCCTTCTAGCTAAATTAGCATTAGCTACAATCTGTGCTAATCACAGTCATGTAGCAGCTAGCCTGTTCACAATAGTAACAATAGAAATACTAGGAAAAGTTTAAAACTATCATGCACACTACCATAAGAGACAAGAGGCTAAAGTATTAGCCCATATTAGCATGCTAATGGGTAACTGCTAATTGCCAAAAACAGGGCAACACACCTGGAGAAACCTCTATTTTCTCCCAACCTTTTTGTATGCTGGCAGCACAACCCCCCCTGGGTTAGGGATTAACTGAGAAAATGGGGGAAGGAGCTCTGAGGAAACCACTTACTTCATCCCAAAACGCTAGCAGAGAGGACGCGGACGAGGAAGAGACCGATTCCTTTTTTGGAAGGGTGACACACGAGAGGGACAAAAAAAGCACAAGTTTTTGGGGTTTATGGTTTATTTTGGGGGGTTTTATGGGGTTCTTTTGCAGAACAAGAACATAATGGGGGCCAAAGTTGATAAGGTCATTCAACAGGGTTTACTGCAAGGACATGCTTAGACCATCGATTCCCATGGTTTATCGTGTGTCAATTTATGTCCCTGAGAAAATTGAGGGAACTAAGACAAAATGGCCCCTTCACCACAAGCCGTTTCCTCTGAAACAACACTGAATCAGGTCTTCTGGGGCCTTTATGCTGACCTAGCGGCTTCAATGCTGACTAATCCTTATTTTCACAACCTCGAGGTAGCCAGGTGTTGAAAAACCCCCAGGTTGTGCTGAGCAGCGAGATCAGTCAACCACAAAGCAGCGTGCGCTAGTGCTGTTGAAAGTGAGAAGCAGGTTAGCAGCTAATAGTTTTGCCCATCTTCTCCGTCTCATTAAGTTCAGGTCATGGCAAGCTTTCTTGTACCTCTCCTTTGCGGCCCTGAGCCCTTCTCATAACGTTGGCCCATTCGCTGCAGATCCTGTCCAAACCTTGGCAGCTGTATCAGGTTACCGTGTGTGGATGGGTAAAATATCCCCAATTTATTCCATGGGTTGGAGGGTCAGGAGGTACTTTTCTGCTTGCTCCCCCCTCTCCGTAACTTTGAAGTTCTTTGTGGTGATGACCTGATTGAGTACATCAGAGGCCATGGTGATATAAACTCCGGAACTTGGTCCCTTTCGCACTTTGAACTGTATGTACCAGTTCAAAGTTCAAAATTGAACTGGGTCTCTCTTTTTAAGGATTTCAATGTAAGTGTGTATACATGTGCGCATGTCTGTTTATAAATTGTGTGACTATGCGAGTGTGACAACAGCGCCAGCCAGTGTGTGTGTGTCTGTGTGTCTGTGTGTGTGTGTGTGTGTGTGTCTGTGTGTCTGTGTGTGTGTGTCTGTGTGTGTGCATTTAACCACAGGGGTGCCGTCTGCAATGCCGTCTCTATTCTGACTCCCGTCTAGCAGGGTGCTCTGTGGGACACCAGCCATGCCGAGTCCTCCACCCTCTGAAATATATTTATCAACTCCCACCGGCCTGTCACCACCGATACACACACAGATACTGGGAGAAAGTGTCCGTTAAGGTTTGTTACGGACATGTGACAGGGGGAGAGAAAGACGTGCAGAGAGACACTCACTCTGAACGTCAGGTCGTGGGCCAGTGGAGAGGTGTTGAAGTACTCGAAAATGGAGTCCTGGAAATCGGGCAGTTTCAGACCTGTATTTAGGAGACAAGGACAGCCTGGGCATTGCATTTATACCAATTCTACAGAGGAATACCGTTCATACAAGTACAGTTGAAGGGAAACATGTAACTGATAATACTAGAGAATGAAATTAAATGTTTCTCTGTGAGACAAAGTTATGGACGAATGGACCAAAAGGCTAATCAACAGCTTCTATCCCCAAGCCATAAGACTGAGGAACAATTAATAAAATCAACACCGGACAATTGACTTTGACCCCCCCCCCCTCCCCTTTTGTACACTGCTGCTACTCGCTGTTTATTATCTATGCATAGTCACTTCACCCCCACCTACATGTACAAATGACCTCAACTAACCTGTACCCTAACCTGTACCCCCACACACTGACTCGGTACCCCCTGTATGTAGCTTTGTTATTGTTATTGTGTTACTTTTTATTATTACTTTATATTTTAATCAACTTGATAAATATATTATATTTCTTTAACTCTTCTTGAACTGCACTGTTGGTTAAGGGCTTGTAAGTAAAGCATTTCATGGTAAAGTCTACACTTGTCGTATTCGGCGCATGTGACTAATAAAGTTTGATTTGACGAATGTGTATCTCCAACGATCAAATAAAACCAAACAAACGTTTCAGATCCACGAACAACACCAATTATACATTTGTGTTAGTTTCTCTACCAAACAACCTATTTCTGTACGTTGACATTTGCCAGGGACAGTTGAGAGCAGGAATAATCAACTAGATTCAGCCGTGGGACGATTTTGTCTTGAGCAGACGGGCCAGGGAGCCGCAACATAATTACAAATCATTTGCAAATTGATCGCAAGATGCCCAAACATATATATCTGACTAAAACATCAATTTCAAACCTTGTTTAAAGTTGTATATGCTTACATACATCTGCCTCTATTATGGGAATGGGGAATACTTAAAAAAAATGACTTCGAGCTGATTAGCTGGTGTTTTTACAGTCTTATGTGAAGAAGAAAAAATATTTGTGGGACAAATAAAATCACCCGAAGGGAAAGTTGGTCTCACCAGCTGTGGAACCCTGTTTTAGGGTAAAACAAGGGTTAAGAGTATGGTAGACCAACCTTTGTCTGAGCGGGAACGGCTCTCCTCCAAGTCCTTCTTCATGATCTCCAGCTGCTCCACCATATCCCTGCTCCTGGACTCTGAATCCTTCAGTTTGCTGTGTGGTGTGTGTGTGTGTGTGTGTGTGTGTGTGTGTGTGTGTGTGTGTGTGTGTGTGTGTGTGTGTGAAGGAAAGAGGAAAAAAGTGGGTTATGATTCATCCTCTTCCCTCTTTCCCAT
>NW_027010326.1:25000-33145 GCF_036934945.1 Oncorhynchus masou masou
GGAGGTGACAAGTGTGCTAACGTTGTTGCTAACGCTAGCTAAATAGCCATGTCTAATAGGAATGGACGGAGGGGAGATGACAAGTGTGCTAACGCTAGCTAGCAAAGGGAGCGGAGAGATGTAATATTCCTCTCCCTGTAACCAGGTTAAGGCCGAAAATAAGAGGAAGATTGACTCCCTACGCATACAGAATTTAATTTTTTTTTTATTTAACCAGGTAGGCAAGTTGAGAACAAGTTCTCATTTACAATTGCGACCTGTCGAACAAACTATAGAGTTATATCTAGAGAGGTTATAACGGCGCCGGACAGATGACCTCTCAACACTAATGTCGCTCTGTAGATTAACAGGTGACTAATTATATATTGATACACATCCATTGTGAAATATAGTAGATATGGAATATTTAAGAACAAATTACGTGATTTCTATTTCAGTTCACATTGATTTTGCTAAAACCAATTTGAAGTAAAGACTACCATGTCTGATACAACACCTTTCCATCCATAGAAAGTACAAGGCTTTGTAGAAAGATACCGTGGAGCCGGGAGGCTACAGTGGGGGCGCCGGGAGGGAGAGGCTACAGTCGAGGAGAGGCTACAGTGGGGCGCCGGGAGGGAGAGGCTACAGTGGGGGGCGCCGGGAGGGGAGAGGCTACAGTGGGCGCCGGGAGGAGAGGCTACAGTGGGGCGCCGGGAGGGAGAGGCGACAGTGGGCGCCGGGAGGGAGAGGCGACAGTGGGGGCGCCGGGAGGGAGAGGCGACAGTGGGCGCCCGGGAGGGGAGAGGCTACAGTGGGGGCGCCGGGAGGTTACAGTGGGCGCCGGGAGGCGACAGTGGTGCGCCCCGGGAGGCGACAGTGGGGGCGCCGGAGGCGGACAGGGCGCCGGGAGGCGACAGTGGGGCGCCCGGGGAGCGACAGTGGGCGCCCGGGAGGCGACAGTGGGGCGCCGGGAGGCGACAGTGGGCGCCGGGAGGCGACAGGGCGCCGGGAGGCGACAGGGGCGCCGGGAGGCGACAGTGGGGCGCCGGGAGGCGACAGTGGGGCGCCGGGGAGGCGACAGGGCGCCGGGAGGCGACAGGGCGCCGGGAGGCGACAGTGGGGCACCGGGAGGCGACAGTGGGGCACCGGGAGGCGACAGTGGGGCACCGGGAGGCGACAGTGGGGTACCGGGAGGCGACAGTGGGGCGACGGGGGGGCTACAGTTACATGTCCAGTGTAGCAGACCTGTCTGGCTGATTGCCTGATACAAAGTCCATAGGAATGAATGGGACTCCATTTTCAGAACTTGGTCTAATTATTATATAATTCTATGATACTGCCCTTTGACAGTAATGCCTTGGGGTGAAATGAGTAGACTGGGTGCTGCCTCTACACAGCTTTTGGGGGATGGCCTATATACAGCTACTGTCCCCTACAGTCAGGCACCCGATCTGGATCTCTTCAATTTACATCCAGTGGCACTGTGTCAATGTGGGATAAAAGCAATGTGTTCAGCAGGGGAACATTATAATCACCACAACAAGGGAAGTACCGTGTGATGTGGTGGTATCCCCTAGTTACGGCTGTGCTCAGACCAGCGGCCCTAATTTGACAGTTGGACTCTGTTGAAGCCAACAAACACACCTCGGAGGGGATGGGACCAAGGTGTTTGCGTGTGTGTGTGTGTGTGGCGAAGGTTTGTATACATCTAAGTTAGCGTGTGTTTGTTCGATTAGTATACTTTTAAGTGTGTGTGTGTGTGTGTGTGTGTGTGTAGTGTATCTTACCAGGGGTCGTGGGCCCAGGCTGGAGCTGCGGAGAGACTCCAGCTCTTCAGTCATCTTGGAGGCCAGGGCCTGCAGGTAGCCGCGGGCATCCTTCTCATCACCACCCTACGGGTTCACACACACACACACGGCTTTCATAAGCATCTATACATGCCTTACAAAGTTCATCTTCACTTGGGCACACCGTGGCAAAACATTTGACAACGGAAAGGAAAACGAGCTATCCTATTGGACAAGTCCTTGGCCCTGTACAGCTAGCTGCCTTTGCACTGACCACTGGATGATCTCAGCGATCTGGGCTTCCCAGTGAGCCACGCTCTCCTTCTTAGAGGCCAAGTCTTGCAGCTCATCCTCCAGCTGGCGGTTCTGAGTGGTCAGCTTGTCCACAAACGTACACAGCTGAGAGAGAGAGACATATGGAGGGGGGGGAAGACAGATAGGGGGGGGAGGCAGATAGGGAGGGGGAGGCAGATAGGGAGGGGGGAGGCAGATAGGGAGGGGGGAGGCAGATAGGGAGGGGGAGGCAGATAGGGAGGGGGAGGCAGATAGGGAGGGGGAGGCAGATAGGGAGGGGGAGGCAGATAGGGAGGGGGAGGCAGATAGGGAGGGGGGAGGCAGATAGGGAGGGGGGAGGCAGATAGGGGGAGGCAGATAGGGAGGGGGGAGGCAGATAGGGAGGGGGAGGCAGATAGGGAGGGGGGGAGGCAGATAGGGAGGGGGGAGGCAGATAGGGAGGGGGAGGCAGATAGGGAGGGGGAGGCAGATAGGGAGGGGGGAGGCAGATAGGGAGGGGGAGGCAGATAGGGAGGGGGAGGCAGATAGGGAGGGGAGGCAGATAGGGAGGGGGGAGGCAGATAGGGAGGGGGAGGCAGATAGGGAGGGGGAGGCAGATAGGGAGGGGGGAGAGGCAGAGGGAGGTATTGATAGGGGGGGGGGAAGAGAGCAAGTCAGAGAGAGCGATTAAGAATCCATTCGCAACACCTGTCTTTCCCACAGTGTGTAAACTCAACCTATGTGTGGGCCTTACCCTGTCAGCCTCTGTGGTCAGCTTGCGGTTGTCCTCGGTCAGCATGCTGCGCTCACGCTCGTACTTGTCCTTTAGAGCGCCCACTGCCTCATCTGTCTCGGTTTGTCTGCACACACAGAGACACACGCACAGAGACACACGCACAGAGACACACGCACAGAGACACACGCACAGAGACACACGCACAGAGACACACGCACACAAATAATGAGATCTCAAGTCCGCAGGTCAAACAATAACACAGGCACCCCACCACCTTTTTGGGTATACAGCTTAAGGAAGGGGCAGGAGAAATGTAGCCACTCTTTAATTCACAGACAGTTCATGGATGAGAGGACTGACCAGCCATGAGAAATCTAAATGAGTTTTAACCGAGCTATACAGTCTATGTTCACAATTATGAGTAAAAAAAAGAAGCTTATATTTTGGGTTCTGATGGGGATTGACAGTGAGCTCATGAGCCATGTATAAGTTATATTCTTCAAGAATCAAAAATGGGCTATTCATCATTCATTTTCAAGTCCAAAAATGGATGTAGCAATCGCAGATTTCCACTTTAATGTAGAAATGTAAAGGTCTGGACAATTCTCTGAAGAAAAGCTCCCTCTAATCCTGAAGAGATACTCATACTTGACCCCTACGTCAAAGCTTCCATTAATGGGTAGTTACACTATTTTAACTTTAGCCACAGTGGATGCTCGCCTAACCTACCTCTTAATCTTGGCAAAAGCCTAAACCTGTCCTATCCTAAACCCACCTCTCTCTCTTGGCTTTCTCCAGCTTGTCCTTGAGCATGAGCAGCTCCTTGTGGAGGGAGAGCTGCTGGCCCTCTGGTCGTGGAGCTCCTTCCGGAGGCCCTTGAGCTCACTGGTGTGGGAGGCCCTCGGCGTACGAGCTCCTCCTCGTAGAACAGCACCTTCTTGTCCAGCTCAGACTTCACCTTGGACAGTTCCTGCTGCAGCTCTGGGCTGCTGCTCCCGGCCCCACGCCCGCTACCCTGCTGCTTTACCTGCGGGGAGAAAGACACAGCATTGTTTCCTAAGGGGTTTTAAATGTGTTTTTAAATCATGAGTTAGAAATGAGCCTAAAAAAAAAAAAAAATCATAATCTCAAATGGCAAATAAACTGAAAACTTGCAACATGACAGACAGAAGGTGAGAGAGCGGAATTACCAAGAAATAAAACTAAACGAGGAGGAGGGAGCGGGGAGAGAAAGGTGAGAATAATAAATGTACATTCATTCATATATACTCATATACACACACACACATATACACACACACACACACTATATTATTATTACTAGAAGGGCTATAATAATAATGATAATAATGATAATAAACAGTTAAGGAATCGTGATGCAGAGGAAAGAGGTGGAGTATGACAGGAGTATGTTACAGGGGGAGGAGAGAGGGGGAGGAGGTGGAGAGAGGGGGAGGAGGTGGAGAGAGGGGAAGGAGGTGGAGAATGACAGGAGTATGTTACAGGGGAGGAGAGAGGGGAAGGAGGTGGAGAGAGGGGAAGGAGGTGGAGAGAGGGGAAGGAGGTGGAGAGAGGGAAGGAGGTGGAGAGAGGGGAAGGAGGTGGAGAGAGGGGAAGGAGGGTGGAGAGAGGGGGAAGGAGGTGGAGAGAGGGGAAGGAGGTGGAGAATAACAGGAGTATGTTACAGGGGGAGGAGAGAGGGGAAGGAGGTGGAGAATAACAGGAGCATGTTACAGGGGGAGGAGAGAGGGAAGGAGGTGGAGAGAGGGGAAGGAGGTGGAGAGTGGGGAAGGAGGTGGAGAATAACAGGAGCATGTTACAGGGGGAGAGAGAGGGGAAGGAGGTGGAGAGAGTGGAAGGAGGTGGAGAATAACAGGAGCATGTTACAGGGGAGGAGAGAGGGAAGGAGGTGGAGAGAGGGGAAGGAGGTGGAGAATGACAGGAGCATGTTACAGGGGGTGGAGAGAGGGGAAGGAGGTGGAGAATAACAGGGAGCATGTTACAGGGGGAGGAGAGAGGGGAAGGAGGTGGAGAGAGGGGAAGGAGGTGGAGAGTGGGGAAGGAGGTGGAGAATAACAGGAGCATGTTACAGGGGGAGGAGAGAGGGGAAGGAGGTGGAGAATAACAGGAGCATGTTACAGGGGAGGAGAGAGGGAAGGAGGTGGAGAGAGGGGAAGGAGGTGGAGAGTGGGAAGGAGGTGGAGAGTGGGGAAGGAGGTGGAGAATAACAGGAGCATGTTACAGGGGAGGAGAGAGGGGAAGGAGGTGGAGAGAGGGGAAGGAGGTGGAGAGTGGGGAAGGAGGTGGAGAATAACAGGAGCATGTTACAGGGGGAGGAGAGAGGGGAAGGAGGTGGAGAGAGGGGAAGGAGGTGGAGAATGACAGGAGCATGTTACAGGGGGTGGAGAGAGGGGAAGGAGGTGGAGAATAACAGGAGCATGTTACAGGGGAGGAGAGAGGGGAAGGAGGTGGAGAGAGGGGAAGGAGGTGGAGAGTGGGGGAAGGAGGTGGAGAATAACAGGAGCATGTTACAGGGGGAGGAGAGAGGGGAAGGAGGTGGAGAATAACAGGAGCATGTTACAGGGGGAGGAGAGAGGGAAGGAGGTGGAGAGAGGGGAAGGAGGTGGAGAGTGGGGAAGGAGGTGGAGAGAGGGAAGGAGGTGGAGAATAACAGGAGTATGTTACAGGAGGTGGAGAGAGGGGGAAGGAGGTGGAGAGAGAGGGGAAGGAGGTGGAGAGAGGGGAAGGAGGTGGAGAGAGGGGAAGGAGGTGGAGAGAGGGGAAGGAGGTGGAGAGAGGGGAAGGAGGTGGAGAGAGGGGAAGGAGGTGGAGAATAACAGGAGTATGTTACAGGGGGAGGAGAGAGGGGAAGGAGGTGGAGAGAGGGGAAGGAGGTGGAGAGAGGGGAAGGAGGTGGAGAATGACAGGAGCATGTTACAGGGGGTGGAGAGAGGGAAGGAGGTGGAGAATGACAGGAGTATGTTACAGGGGAGAGAGAGGGAAGGAGGTGGAGAATGACAGGAGTATGTTACAGGGGAGGAGAGATGGGAAGGAGGTGGAGAGAGAGGGGAAGGAGGTGGAGAGAGGGGAAGGAGGTGGAGAATGACAGGAGTATGTTACAGGGGGAGGAGAGAGGGGAAGGAGGTGGAGAGAAGGGAAGGAGGTGGAGAATGACAGGAGTATGTTACAGGGGGAGGAGAGAGGGGAAGGAGGTGGAGAATGACAGGAGTATGTTACAGGGGGAGGAGAGATGGGAAGGAGGTGGAGAGAGGGGAAGGAGGTGGAGAGAGGGGAAGGAGGTGGAGAGTGGGGAAGGAGGTGGAGAGTGGGGAAGGAGGTGGAGAGTGGGGAAGGAGGTGGAGAGTGGGGGAGGAGGTGGAGAATAACAGGAGTATGTTACAGGAGGTGGAGAGAGGGGAAGGAGGTGAAGTAAGAATGACAAGGGTTAAAAGGAGAACAGAAACAGTGAGTGGGGGACAAAGAAAAAAACAGGGGAAAAATCTACAAAAAGGGGAAAAACAAACTGACAGACAGGCTCGTAACCTCACAAAACAGCAAACAAGAAAACGTCTTAAACATTTCTCTCATTTCTGCTCTTATTATTATAGCCAAGGGACCATTGAAACCAGCCCTCACTGAGAGTCAGCCTGCCCTGGTTTAGAGGAGATGGGAGGGAGGTGGTGGGGAGAAAGAGAATGTAGAGGCAGGGGAGCCTAGAAGGAGAAAGTAGGAGACAGATGAAGGAGAGGAGAAAGAAGAGGGTGGAGACAGGAGAGATACTAAAAGGGCTCGGTAGAGGAGGGTGGGGACAAGATAGATACTAGAAGGGCTAAGTCGAGGAGAGACACTAGAAGGGCTAGGTAGAGGAGAGATACTAAAAGGGCTAGGTAGAGGAGAGATACTAGAAGGGCTAGGTAGAGGAGAGATACTAAAAGGGCTAGGTAGAGGAGAGATACTAGAAGGGCTAGGTAGAGGAGAGATACTAGAAGGGCTAGGTAGAGGAGAGATACTAAAAGGGCTAGGTAGAGGAGAGATACTAAAAGGGCTAGGTAGAGGAGAGATACTAGAAGGGCTAGGTAGAGGAGAGATACTAAAAGGGCTAGGTAGAGGAGAGATACTAGAAGGGCTAGGTAGAGGAGAGATACTAAAAGGGCTAGGTAGAGGAGAGATACTAAAAGGGCTAGGTAGAGGAGAGATACTAGAAGGGCTAGGTAGAGGAGAGATACTAAAAGGGCTAGTAGAGGAGAGATACTAAAAGGGCTAGGTAGAGGAGAGATACTAGAAGGGCTAGGTAGAGGAGAGATACTAAAAGGGCTAGGTAGAGGAGAGATACTAGAAGGGCTAAGTCGAGGAGAGACACTAGAAGGGCTAGGTAGAGGGAGAGATACTAAAAGGGCTAGGTAGAGGAGAGATACTAGAAGGGCTAGGTAGAGGAGAGATACTAAAAGGGCTAGGTAGAGGAGAGATACTAGAAGGGCTAGGTAGAGGAGAGATACTAGAAGGGCTAGGTAGAGGAGAGATACTAAAGGGCTAGGTAGAGGAGAGATACTAAAAGGGCTAGGTAGAGGAGAGATACTAGAAGGGCTAGGTAGAGGAGAGATACTAGAAGGGCTAGGTAGAGGAGAGATACTAAAAGGGCTAGGTAGAGGAGAGATACTAGAAGGGCTAGGTAGAGGAGAGATACTAAAAGGGCTAGGTAGAGGAGAGATACTAAAAGGGCTAGGGTAGAGGAGAGATACTAGAAGGGCTAGGTAGAGGAGAGATACTAAAAAAGGGCTAGGTAGAGGAGAGATACTAGAGGAAAGGGCTAGGGTAGAGAATGAGAGGATACTAAAAGGGCTAGGTAGAGGAGAGATACTAAAAGGGCGGAGACGGGTAGAGGAGGACGGAGAGGGGAGACGGGTAGAGGAGGATGAGAGAGAGATGAGAGACGGGTAGAGGAGGACGGAGAGGGGAGACGGGTAGAGGAGAACGGAGACGGGTAGAGGAGGACGGAGAGGGGAGACGGGTAGAGGAGAACGGAGACGGGTAGAGGAGGACGGAGAGGGGAGACGGGTAGAGGAGAATGAGAGAGAGATGAGAGACGGGTAGAGGAGGACGGAGAGGGGAGACGGGTAGAGGAGGACGGAACGGAGACGGGTAGAGGAGGACGGAGAGGGGAGACGGGTAGAGGAGAACGGAGACGGGTAGAGGAGGACGGAGAGGGGAGACGGGTAGGGAAGGAGGACGGAGAGGGGAGACGGGTAGGGAAGGAGGACGGAGAGGGGAGACGGGTAGAGGAGGACGGAGAGGGGAGACGGGTAGAGGAGGACGGAGAGGGGAGACGGGTAGAGGAGAATGAGAGAGAGATGAGAGACGGGTAGAGGA